>NW_020524703.1:0-100562 GCF_003368295.1 Carassius auratus
CAGGAAATTAGTAAATCTGTTAAAGACTGCATTTCCAGGGTGCACTGGGCCATATGCCAAAGAGATGCTGGGTAACCACCAACACAACCACTATAACATCATGGAGACACTGCTAGAAGAAAATGGACAATCTGATTCAAATACTAGATCTGTTCCAAAACCTAGTGAGCTGCCAATTTAAGCAGAATTTTAAGATGCGTTCCGTTTCGAATGAAGAAAAAGGTTCCAAAAGGTTATGCTGCCTTCTAAAATTTTGGCCAAATTCTAAGGCAGCATCGCATGTATTCATCACGAATGATGCACTCCCAGAATGCATTACTCACTGAACAATTCTGATTGAAAAAACAGATGAATTTAATTGAAAATGGGTTATGTTGCAACATGCTTATGTCAAACTCTTTTATCAGAGATGATTCAAGAAGACAGAACAATCATATAAAAATGGATGAAAGAATCATAATGCCCAATATGACGTAAAGCCATGAATATGTAATAGAGATGTAAAATACATTATTGCATTGTCAGATGTTATTGAGTCTCTCTGTTTCCAGGGCTACAGCGAAAAGAGTAATATTGTGAAACATTATTACAATTTCAAATAACTGTTTTCTATTTTAATGTATTTAAATATTTAATGTATTGCTGTTAGACTAAGCTGTATTTTCAGCATCATTACTCCAGTCTTCAGTGTCACATGATCCTTCAGAAATCAGTATAATATGCTGATTTGCTGCCAAAAAATTCTATTTTTATTATCATCAATGCTGAAAAACAGTTATGCTGCTTCATATTTTTGTGAAAACTGTGATACTTTTTGGCAGGATTCCTTATTAAATCAAAAGTTAAAAAGAGCTGAATTTATTTGAAAAATATATTTTATTTTTAACAGTATGTGACACTTTTGCTAAATAAAGATAATGATTTCTTTAAAAAAATAATAAATGTGTTTGAGCATGTGTGTGTGTGATAGTGTTCTTGAACTTGAAAATTGTAAAGCTAACTACAAGTCTGTAATCTGCACGACAGACGCCAATAACATGACATACATTTGCATACGTGGTGATTTATTGATTTGAGCTTTGTGTTCAGCTCGCCAAATGATTTGCATTCTGTTTAAACCTGTATTTAGCACTGAGCACTGGAGACGGATGTCAATGCCAGGTCCATCTTCTGTTTCCATCCCTCATGTGATATGTATGACTGCAGTGGGTTTATGTGTCTCCACTGACCCGTCAAACAAGCCTGTCTTCTGTATTTTACATGTGATTAGCTGCTCCGCGGTTGGCCGTTTAGTGGGGTTGAAGGTCATATGAGGCACTTGTGATCTTCCTGCAAAAGGTCACACAAGAGAAACCAACAGCTGCTTGAAGGAATCAAGGTTTCACAGTCTTACATACAATAGTAACAAAAGAAGCCGAAGCATTGAGAATGAAACTGTGCAAATGTCAGGAACATCGTGTACCCTTGTGAAAAACTACACTTTAGAATATCTTTAACAACTTTATTATTAAGGAAATATACTTGGACATCACTTCTATTGAAACATATGTCATGCATTTAAATATATTTGTAATTACACATTTTTAATGATAAAGTTGCTGTTGTACATTTGAAATGTAATACCGAATAACATACTACAGTCCAAGTACTTTAGATGTGCTTTAGTAATGTTAATCATCAAAAGAGGAAATTTACTTTTTGTACTCTTTTGTACATTCTGTGTGTGGTGCATCCCGTGGCAAAACTCAGCACTGGGCAGTTACTAGGGTCTTTTAACAATTAGTTAGGATTTTTAAGAATGTATTAACACTTGGCTAATCAACTGTAGCATGTAGCTATTCACTGCTAACATGTGTAGCATTTTGAAGTCCTGTTTGCCAGCATGAGTCAAAAAGAACCAAGTTCCATGTCTCTATGATGTTCTGATGACAAGATATTGCTAAATTGTTGCTAGGCGTACTTAGTTTGGTTGTTAGGTATTGACTTGGTAGCTGCCAGTAATGATAGTCTAAATGTTCCTTGCTGGTATGAACAATATAAACCAACTCACATTCTCTAGAGCCCCTTTCACACTGCTATTCCGGGCAAATACACAGGTAAAGTGTTACGGCAATTGTTTTCCCGGGTCGTTATATTTTGCACTTTCACACTGCCAGTGATGACCCGGTAATATGTGCGTGCTTTCACACACAACCCTTGAAGATCCCGTAAAGACACGTGACATCAGGTTGTGACGTGTAATGTACGAGTCGACAACGCTAGGCAGCGTTATACTTTCACTGAAGCTAGTGAACGATCTCGGCATCAGCGCATAAAGTGAGGAACTAACTGATCTCTGCTTCATTACAGTTTGCACATATTTATATTTTTACGATACGCCATTAGATCTGGCTTTTGTTCCCACAGCGCTCATTCCCGGGACTGAACCCGGCAATGTTACTATGTCCCCGACCCGGGTTCAATGCGGTAATCAATCCCGGGACACGTTTGCTTTCACACAGAAGGCGACCCGGCAATGTTCTGGCAATATGCCGGGTCCGACGTGCAGTGTGAAAGGGGCTTTAGACATTCAGATTTGAAGAGCATGGCCAGAAGGTTTCCAGGGCAAAACTTAGAGACTGGATGTGTGTCACACTAGAGCCAATCCCTGTGTCTGTATGATGTTCTGGTGCTGAGATGAGCTTTATTTATGCTGCCAAATGGCTGCTAGGTTACTGTAAATGGTTGTTAGGGTGTTGCTAGACAGTTACTAGGGTGAAAACAATAGAATCTTGTTGACATTGTGGTCTCATCAGATACTGTAGATGTCTCCTGCCAAATTCACAGCATTGCTTCAAATCTGCACATAATGAATCTTGACTAGACATATACACTGCCACTGAAAAAGTTTGGGGTCAGTAGGATGTTTTTGAAATAAATTTATACTTTTATTCAGTGAGAATGCATTAAATTGATAAAAAAATTACAATAAAGATTTAAATTGTTTCGAAAGATTTCTATTTCAAACAAAAAAAGTTATTTTGAACTTTTTATTCATCAATGAATCCTGAAAAAAAAATGCATCACGGTTTCATATCTTTTCTTGAGCAGCAAATCAGCATATTAAAATGATTTCTAAAGTATTGTGTGACACTTATGATTGGAGTAATGATGCTAAAAAATTCAATAAAAAATTTCAACAATATAATATTTATCGATTTAGCTGTTTTAACTGTTTTTGATCAAATAAATGTAGCCTTGGTGAGCAGAAGAGACTTCTTTCTCACATTAAAAAATGTACTGACAGCAGGCTTTTGAATGCTAGTCTAACTCCACGTGATGAAGATGCGATCCACTCAGAATCATATGTTTACACTTAAATTTATACATTTAGCAGATGCTTTTATCCAGTGCAGTTTGTCAAAGAGCCAACAACATTCATGATCCACAGTGCCAGGCTTATTATTAGATTTAGTATATGGAATATGAATGTAGCGGTTCTATATTGGATTTCTACAATCCATGTAAACAAACATCAAACACTGACTTTCCTGCCAGGATACCAATAATTCTTGAGGGTTTAGAAGTCTAATACACCGAGAGACACATCCTGTCTCGTGTTAATTCAGAGTTTGTCCTCATATGTCAGTAAAAACTTGCAGCTCCATTTCCACAGTGATTTCAAATCCATATTTACCTGAACACACATACACTAGGTTGTTTCTGCCTGAGCAATATTAGTAAAAATCCTTTGAGACCCTGTGTGTTTGTGTCTGTATTTCACCTTGGTGTTTGTGTGCCTCCGTGTCTTTAAGGAGGATAAGGCCCAACTGGTGACCATCATGAGTGACATGATGGACGACCAATCAACTGTCAGCTCTCAGAAGGAGGAGGAGGAGCCAGCCATCAATCTCCTTTCCATGCCCACACCTCAGCAGCAGCACACTGACCCCGCCTCCCCAACGGTCGCCACGACACCTGAGCCGCCTCCTGTCGCCTGCGGCAACAAAGTGATGGCGAGATCCTCAGAGATGAATCTGGAGTATGAGGTGAATCCCTGTCCTGAAGGATTGCTCCTAAAAATAATGTCTCTTCATTGATTTAAATACTGTTCACGTTTGTATTCTATGACTTGACCTGAGTTATTTTTATTTTTCTATTATTAGATAAGCAAGATTAACTAATATTTAAAACAAAATTAAAAGTAGATTGATTTAAAGTTGTACATTTTCCATTTAATATCTGAAGCTAAGGCTGTAAAAATTAATTGACTGTTAAACTTTTCTGTTGAATTAACTGTTAAACATTTCTAACTTTTTTATTTTTTAAATAAATTAATAAAATAAATATTGATAAATCATTTTTAAAACACACACAAATGTGTTTTTTCCCAATTTGTGTGGCTTCATGTTTCAATCTTTATTGCCAGTGCAGTTCCAGAGCTAATACATGAAAACTGATGTAGATGCGTGCATTTATCAGGATAATCTTTACATCTCAAGTTTAGGTTAAAAAGCTGCCATTAAACAAGGAGTGTTTAAAAATATACTTCAATTCTTGACTCTACATTAATTTGAGGATTTAATGTTTCATGCTAAACTCTACTCTTAGAAATTAAATAATATTGACTATTTACTATTATTTTATGCATAATGATTGAATTTACTGCACATGAATTAAAATTAATTATTAATTAGATAACAAAATTAATATTGTGTTTCACTTAAAACTGCATAATAATATTCAAAATATTAATTAATGGTAAATTTAAATTAAATAAAAAATATTGCGATTAATCGCAGAAAACTGTACAATAAATTGATTAAAATTGATTAATTGATTTTTTTTCTTATTAATTTGCAGTCCTGCTGCAAACCTCATATAAAATTATATAAATTAAAACTTAAATATAGTTTGACTTCCTGAGGTTGATTATTAGTTTTAATGTTATGCAGCTGCTTTTTTTTCAGTGATTATTTGCTGAAAAAGAAGAATAACTTATGAATGACTTATATAATGACTCATTAGATTCAGCTGTGTGCCTCTTCTTGTCCTTTAACTGTCACTGACACTGAAGCTGATGTCTCTGTGGGTTTCCTCAGGACGGCCGTGGGTTCGGGATCGGAGAGCTGGTCTGGGGGAAGCTGCGGGGATTCTCCTGGTGGCCTGGCCGGATCGTGTCGTGGTGGATGACAAGCCGCAGTCGCGCCGCTGAAGGCACCCGCTGGGTCATGTGGTTTGGAGATGGCAAATTCTCAGTGGTGAGTCTTCTGACCAATCAGGATCCTTTATGAGTGCTTATAACAGACATTATCATAAACATCCTCTTCTCTTTCAGGTGTGTGTGGAAAAGCTGTTGCCCTTGAGTACATTTTGCACATCTTTTCACCAGCCCACCTACAACAAACAGCCCATGTACAGAAAAGCCATCTATGAAGTTTTACAGGCAAGTCGTGATATTTCTCTATCGTGTGTTGTTGTATACATGTTGTTTATGTTGGATCTCTGTTCAGACGGCGAGTATGCGTGCCGGGAAACCGTTCCCTGCGTGTGCGTCCACTGATGACTCGGACTCAGGGAACAGTGTTGAAGTGCAGACGCAGCAGATGATTGATTGGGCCAACTCTGGGTTCCTCCCTTCTGGTGCCAGAGGCCTGGAGCCGCCACCAGGTACTGCATCGAACAAACACACAACCCCCTGCCCAGGTTAAAGTTTTGTTATTTCAGAAACCATTTTGCTTGTTAAGCAATATTTTTGTTATTGTTTATTGACAGTTTGTTTATTATTTATCACTATAATTAAATACTACTACAAATATAATTATGTAAATGTATTTAATTGTGCAGTTTATTGGTTTATCATCTAATTTATCAGTTTGCATTGTTTTAATTATTGATTTTAATTGCATTTTGATACATTTTATTATTATTATTATAAATTTTAATTAATTATATTTTAATTCATTTTAATTCATTTAATGAAGTATTTATTATACTTAAGTATAATATAATATATTTTATTATACTTATTTTGGATTTTTTTTTATAGCATAAACCTGATCATTTGACCTTGGAAGAATTTGATGAAATTTATTAATAAATAAAAGTTTTTTATATATGTGTGTGTGTGTATTTATATATATATATATATATATATATATATATATATATATATATATATATATATATATATATATATATATATAGATATAGATAGATAGATAGATAGATAGAGAGCGAGACAGAGAGAGAGATAGAGAGAGGGGAAATAATTTTAACATTTGTTATAGTTTTTATTATTTAATTTATTATTAATGTTTTAATTAATGCCATTTTGATTGATTTACTATTATTCTAATTTTATTTTGTATTTTTATTATATTATGAATAATTATATATTTTATTTCATATTTTATTATACATTTTTCTTATTAATTTAGATTAATATATTAGCATTTTATTATATATATATATATATATATATATATATATATATATATATATATATATAATATACACACACACACACATACATTTTAAAAAACTAAAAATAATTTAATTATTTTGTTTAATTTAATTTATTATTTATTCTGTTGCTCAAATTATTTTATATATATATATATATATATATATATATACACACACACACACACACACACATACATTTTAAAGAATTAAAAATAATTTAATTATTTTGTTTAATTTAATTTATTATTTATTCTGTTGCTCAAATTATTTGTTGGATAGCATAGACCTGATTATTTGGCTTTGAAAATTTTTTGGATTGCAGACAGATGTGAGCACAGGTTGAGACATTGTTGAGGTCTCTTCCGAAACCTTGTAGAAGACAAAATATGTATTTGAGGTCCTATTCTCAATAGAAACATAACAAGCAAAATACTTTTGATCTCCGGTAAATTTAATTGCTGTCTAAGAGAAACAATTGCGATATTAAAGAGATTTGTTTGTGTATTTTCTATGTGTCCTTAAGCGGAGCGGAACCCGTATACTGAGGTGTATCCAGAGATGTGGGTGGAGCCTGAGGCCGCTGCGTACACGGCTCCGCCCCCTGCCAAGAAACCCAGGAAGAACAGTGTCGAGAAACCCAAAATCAAAGAGATTATTGATGAAGGAACACGAGGTATCTCACACAAACACACATACACATATGTGCCAAAGCAAGCCAGCTTCATATTTCTCATGATCGTTGACGCTGTGTTTTGTTTTGCTCAGAGAGACTCGTGCATGAAGTCAGACAAAAGTGTCGCAATATTGAAGGTGAGTTTGCTGTTGAATGTGACCCTTGAATAAAAAAAAAAAAAAAAAAAAAACAAAAACAAAAAATATATATATATACAATATATATATACAAACATTAGACAACATTAATAAAATAATACATTTTTAAGTTTAAAAAAAAATCTGTAAAAATGCATATTAATTAAGAATTTATAATATTAAATTTTAATATGAATGAGAAATTTTATTGTACTATTAAATATAATAATGTGACCCTGGAGCACAAAACCAGTCTTAAGTGTAAATTTTTCTAAATGTATATTTATACATCTTCTGAAAGCTGAATAAATACGCTTTCCATTGATGTATGGTTTATTAGGATCGGACAATATTTTGCTGAGATACAAATATTTGAAAATCTAGAATCTGAGGGTAAAAAAAAATCAAAATACTGAGAAAATCACCTTTCAAGTTATCCAAATGAATTTTTAGCAATGCATATTACTAAACAAAAAAATAAGTTTTAATATATTTACGGTAGGAAATGTACAAAATATCTTCATGGAACATGATCTTTACCTAATATCCTAATGATTTTTGGCATTAAAAAAAAAAAAAAAAACGATAATTTTGACCATACAATTTTTTTTTTGGCTATTGCTTAAGAGTGTGGCTATGACTTAAGAGTGGTTTTGTGCTCCAGGGTCACATATAATAATAATAATAATAATAATAATAATAATAATAATAATATACTAATATAATTAGCTTTTTAATATATTTATTTACACACATATATTATAATCATACATGTTTATATATAATTATATACTTATTTTGATATTTAAATATATACATTTGTAATAAAATACTATATATACATATATATATATATATATATATATATATATATATATATATATATATATATATAACACATAAATGTAATCTATAATCTATAAGGTAAAACTGAGCACACTGCATTATAGGACACAGTATATCACACATTCTGGCAAGCGTAGTAGGTCAGTGTGTCATAGTTTAAAACATGCATACTGTGCACAGTATGCATACTGCATAAATAATATGGTAAAGTCACATGCTATTCCAAACATCACCATGATGTTGTTTTGTATGCAGATATTTGTATTTCCTGTGGAAGTCAAAATGTATCGCTCGAGCATCCTCTGTTTGTCGGAGCCATGTGCCAGAGCTGCAAGGTACACATGCACACCTGTCAATCAAACCTGTTCTGACTTCTGATTGGTGCTTGAGGTGGTGTTCTCCTCCCCTACAGAACTGTTTCCTGGAGTGCGCGTATCAGTACGACGATGACGGTTATCAGTCGTACTGCAGCATCTGCTGCGGAGGACGAGAAGTACTCATGTGTGGGAACAACAACTGCTGCAGGTGAGTGTGTGCGGGCTCGTTCGGTACCTGAGCGAGATCTGTGAGCTGTAACTCTATGCTTGTGTAGGTGTTACTGCGTGGAGTGTGTCGATCTGCTCGTCGGGGCCGGATCCGCACAGGCCGCTATTCGTGAAGACCCCTGGAACTGCTACATGTGCTGCAGCAGGAACGTCTTCGGCCTCCTGAGGCGCAGAGATGACTGGACCTCACGACTGCAGCTGTTCTTCGCCAACAACCACGACCAGGACTTTGTGAGTCCATCTAGTGTGTGTCGTAGCGGTTTTGATGCAAATTCAACAAGGTTTGATCTACTGCAATCATCAAGACTAACTAGTAACACAAATGGAAGTGAAAGAGGTCTTCTTGATGTTTACACACATACGGATGATACTTACCAGAATAATACTTTATTAGAATTTAGTTTTTGCTGCCTTTTACCACTAAGTGGTGCTTTAACCACACACTTTGAAAAGTTAGGGGAACTTGTTGGAGCTCATTCCCTCATGTTTTTGTGATCTGCTGTTGGGCTCGTAGAGGGGTAGTGGATAAACTGGTTGCAATCGGTCTATAATCTAAGACAAACTAGTTAAAATAATTCATTCATTCAAACTTAAAACTCAAAATTCATACTCATTTTGAAACTGGACATTGCTCTACCATGGAAATGGTACTTTAAAATCTTTTAAAATCTTTAAAATCTTTTTTTTTAAGTCTTATCCTCCTTAGTGGGTGGTGTCATATTTAAAATGTAAAACAGTATTTTACAATCAAATCTTTTTATAATTTTGACACAATACAAATCGTTGGAAATGTCTGATTCTAAAGATTTAATATTTGGTGGTTATTTTGTGATATAAGTAATATTGACAGATATAAACAAAGAGAGAGAGACAAAGAGATAAAGATAAAATAAAATGCATAAGAAATTTAAATGGAGTTCGAGTGTCACACAGTGGCTGTTTGTGGTATAATGCCATAAATACAATCTCACATACCACAGTTTTTTTTTTAATATCAACTTCAAATTTGGAACATGACTTATTTAGACATAAGGCTTTAATTTTATAGCAATTTTAGAGTCAAATCTGTTATGAAAAATATTTATTTTACATAAAATAAAATAAAAGTTGTACAGTGCTTTTTCTTTACAGTTAATTTAAACTCATATAATTGTTTGATACTTTTATATATTTTAAAATTATTTCCACTTCTACAATTAAATGCTGATTGTCTTATTTAAAAAGAGTCCAACCTTAAGTCTGAATCTTTAAATATTCGTTGGTTCCCGCCTCCTTCTTTGCGATCTATGAACATTGTTACAGAGTCCAACCCAGCTGTTCCAAACCACAGGTACCAACACCTACAAACAACCATCTGCCCCATACCAAATATATATTATATTAAATACAAAATTCTCCTGCTCACTTTTCTGAATGTTTTCATTTGTATTTTGCATCCTGTTTTCTCATTGTTTCATTTTAATATGTCATTTTTGTTTATCATATTGCTGTTTTTCTTTTTTGAATTGTATCTTTACTGTAAAGTGTCCTTGAGGATTAAAAATGCACCTCAGGAAGCAAAATATAATTTAAAAAGTGCATTTCATGACCACTGTAAAAATAAAAATCTGTCCTTTCTCTTCCTCAGGAACCGCTGAAGCTGTATTCACCAGTAGCAGCAGAGAAGAGGCAGCCAATCAGAGTCCTCTCTTTATTTGACGGCATCGCTACAGGTGAGATCACACCTGTCTTATTTTAATATCACTGAGATACTGTTAGAGTTTTTGTTAATACTTTGAGTTAGATTTTATTTTTGTATTTTCTGTATTCTTTTTCATTTTAGCTAAAAGTTTGAGTCATTCTGTTGTGTTTTTTGTCTTTTTTTTTGTATGTCTTCATAGTTTTTTTTTTTATGAATTATTATTAGTTTTAGTTATATTTGGGTACATCTGAAATAAAAATGTTTGAAGGAGTAAATAAATAAATAATCACATTGTAGTCACATAAAATGAATTGATAAAAACCTATTTTAAAAGTTTTATTAGTAGAAATGAGGTATAATAATAGACAAGAACCTATAACTAATTGAGATAGATAGATAGATAGATAGATAGATAGATAGATAGATAGATAGATAGATAGATAGATAGATAGATAGATCGATCGATAGATAGATAGTTTGCTTAGATAGATAGATAGATAGATAGATAGATAGATAGATAGATAGATAGATAGATAGATAGATAGATAGATAGATAGATAGATAGAGAGAGAGATAGAGAGAGAGATAGATAGATTTTATTATAATTTTACTATAATTGATAGTAAATAAATAGAAGAAAGATAGTAAATGAAGTAAATAAATAAAAAACTAAAAGTAACTTATAGTTTTTTAGTCACAATAATCTGAAGTGAATTAATGATGACAGTTTGACAGTTTATTTTACTTGTTCCTAAATTGAAGTAAAATAAATACTACTTTAAAACTACAGAAAGCTAAAACTAACTGACAAATAAATAAATAATGATTATGGAGTCATGTGTCTCAATAAAAGTATTGAATTGATAGTGAATTGATGAAAACATCTAATTTAAATAGTAAATAGTAATTCTGAAAATAGTATTAAATGTATAGTTCACCCAAAAATGGTGAATGATTTCATTTTTGGGTGAACTATCCCTTTAAAATAAAAACAACAAATGGAAAATATATATAAATGTATTAATAAAAGATTAATTAAATTGTGATAAACATTTTTATTTTTTTATTTTTTTTCAGTGAACTACCGCTTTAATTGAACACACATGGCAGTGTAAATAAGCCGGGTGTGTGTGTGTGTGTTTTGCTGTCAGGGCTGCTGGTGCTGAAGGATTTGGGCATTCAGGTGGGGCGGTACGTGGCGTCAGAAGTGTGCGAGGACTCCATCACGGTGGGGATGGTGCGACACGAGGGAATGATCAGTTATGTGGGAGATGTCAGAAACGTCACACGCAAGAACGTGAGTCTGTGTCTTTCTCTCTGTCCGTCAGTGTCTCTTCTCTTGGACACACTTCTGACGTCTCTCTTTCTGCGTCACGTTTCCCTGCAGATTGAGGATTGGGGGCCGTTTGATCTCGTGATCGGTGGAAGCCCCTGTAACGATCTGTCCATCGTCAACCCTGCCAGGAAAGGCCTGTATGGTATGACAACCACTCTCCAGCAGCAACAACCATACATTATGTGTGTATTCTGATGCATTAGTTTGTTGTTATAAGTGTTTTTGTGTGTGTGTGTGTGTGTGTGTGTGTGTGTGTGTAGAGGGCACCGGGCGTCTGTTCTTTGAGTTCTACCGGCTGCTTCACGAAACGCTACCCAAAGAAGGAGAGGAACGGCCGTTTTTTCTGGCTGTTTGAAAATGTTGTCGCCATGGGAGTTAGTGACAAGAGAGACATCTCACGCTTTCTGGAGGTGTGAACACACACAAGACAAACACACACTCTCATGCACAGAGTGAATCATGCGTGCTGTTATCAGTGCTGCCCTCTTGTGGTTCTACGTGTAACATGTATATTGTATTTCGATACTAAAAAAATGTCTAAATTCGACTCAAATCTGACAAACACAAAGTTATTTTCTTCATCATCAACACAATTATCAATCTATTGTTTTATCATTTAAAACCAGGCTTTTTTGTGAAATGTTTTGCTTTCTGTAGCATAAATGATATTAATGCAACTTATATTGATATTTATTTTATTAGGTGTATTTTAACTTTTCATCAACTCACTTACATTTTTGTATTTATTATATTTATTTAGAATATAATAAATATTTAATGATTATACCGTATGAAAATTATTTTGTCAGACAGCAAAAAGGTTTAAAAAAATGTTTTTATGTTAGTATTTATTATTTTGTTAGTTTGGTCTAATGCAGTGACATTCAGGCACTGTCTAAATACAGTTTAGAGTCTCTGCACACTGCATATATATATATATATATATATATATATATATATATATATATATATATATATATATATATATATATATACATACACACACACACACACACACACACACACATTTTAAAGGTTAGAGATCACTTTTATTCAGCAACAATGCATCAATTGATCAAAGGTGAAAGTAAAGACATTTATAATGTTACACTAAATTTCAATTTCAAATAAATGCTGTTCCTTTGAATTTTCTATTCATCAAAGGATCCTGAAAAAATGTATCACGGTTTCTACAAAAATATCATTCAAATATTATAACTGTTTATTAACACTGATAAAAAATTATAGATACATAATAGATATTTCTTGTACATCAAATCAGCATATCAGAATGATTTCTGAAGGATCATGTGACACTGAAGACTGGAAAGCTGAAAATACAGCTGCGCATCACAGGAATTAATTACATCTTAAAATATAATCATATAGAAAACAGTTCTTCTAACTTGTAATCATATTTCACAGTATTTACTGTATTTTTATTAAATAAATGCTGCCTTGATGACTTCTTTCAAAAACATTACAAAATCTTGTCTAATCTTGACTTTGTTCTGCAGTATAATGCTGTATATAATGGGTCTGTCTGTGTTCAGTGTAATCCAGTAATGATCGACGCTAAGGAAGTGTCCGCCGCACACAGAGCTCGATACTTCTGGGGAAACTTACCTGGAATGAACCGGTACGACTGCTATTTGAGTGAGATTAGATGTTGTAGTTTGAGTTACACTTGAAACAGGCCTGAAGAGTGAACATCAGATTTGAAAAACAAGGGAGCATACTCTCTCTCTGTCTGTCTCTCAGGCCGCTGACTGCCATGGCAAATGATAAACTCGAGCTGCAAGAGTGTCTGGAACATGGACGCACAGCTAAGGTGTGTGGGATCATTTTGGAGGTTTTGTTGTGCATGGGAACGATTTGGGATAGCTTGTCCTGATGTTTTGTTTCAAAGTTGTTGATTAAATCCAGACTTCAATTCACATGCATCTTTATTTTTCAGTTCTATAAAGTGCGAACCATCACAACTCGCTCAAACTCAATAAAACAGGGCAAAGACCAGCACTTTCCTGTCTACATGAACAATAAAGAGGATATCCTGTGGTGCACGGAGATGGAGAGGTGAGGGCCTGCGAATATTATTTCATGCCAAATTCAGAAGGGAAAAAAATATTTTTTCAGAGAATGACAAATAATTTTCATTAAACTTATACACATTTCTCCTGAATTCTCAATACCATAAAGAAATTTTGAATTCTATAATATTTATAAACAAATAATAAAATGCTTAGCAATTAAACAAACAAATTAAAACCTACTACATGAATTAAAAATATATATATATTTTTGTATTTTAATAATTTTTTTAATCGCTCTGTTCATTAAAGAATCCTGTAAAAATTATTTAAATATGTGCAATTTTAGTATGGTTGTAGCTTGTTGGACTTGTAAAATGTGCATTTTACAATAATCCAGTAAAAGAAAAAAATACTGTATTACACTTATCATTGAGCATTATGGGAAATATAAAATGTCAATTTAAATGTCAATGTCAATAATTTTAGTAAGTTAAATAATTGAAAAAATGTGTATTTTAATAATAAAATGAATAAAAAGATATCATAATAGTAGTAATAAAAAACTTTAGTTATTAAAAAATTAATCAATTTTTTTAAAAGAAAATATGCTTTATGTATTTTAATATAATATATAATAATAATATAATTAATAATCATAAACATGTAACAATGCAATAAAAATAAAAATGGTAATAGTCCTGAAAATAGGCTTTATTTTATTAGGTTGTTGTGGCTTTCTTTTGAATTCATGAGATTCAGCTGTATGTGTTTATATGTGAAATCCACTGCTGTGTGTGTTACAGAGTTTTCGGCTTCCCCGTCCATTACACAGATGTGTCCAACATGAGTCGTCTCGCAAGGCAAAGGCTTCTGGGAAGGTCGTGGAGTGTTCCTGTGATTCGCCACCTCTTCGCTCCGCTGAAGGAATACTTTGCCTGTTACTGAAGCTCCGCCCACCACACAACGTGATGACGTCGTTACTAGGGTTGGGCCGATAGACGATGTCATCATCCATCACCGATGACTGACAGACATCACAATGTTGAGCCAGAATCGTGATTCACCCCCCCACCCACCTTCCCCTCTGCGTGCAGTCCATTTTTTGGGACCACGAAGACGGTCCGTGTATAACAGCGCAGGCACGAGGTGAATGTTGAGACAGAGCGAATCAAGTAGGTGACACTGCTCATCCGTCCTCGCTCATCAGCAGCTGAGCATACTATAAGAGCTGCGTGGACAGAACAGAACGTGGAAAGTGAAGTATACCTGAGCCTTTAGTGGTCAGCTGCTGCAGAGCATGCCAAAATGTGTGTGCCACCCCACTGAAGTCATCGTCCATCGCAATGTTTCACTGTAGACATCATCTGATGCCAATTTGCTAGACATCGCCCAACCCTAATCGTGACGTCCCTCCTCTTCCTTTCCTGATTAACCCAATAAGCTCCACCTTCTTGAGTTCTTCATTTTTGCTCATGGCCTGTGAACGGCTGGTGCTATCCTAATATTATTATTCAACCCACTAGACAGCCACACTTCAGATATTTATTTTAAAACGTAACTGGCTCCAGATTTTTGGGGATTTCAGAATTGTTTTTGTCATGTTCCAACTGTGACAACTCTTTCTCTCTCACAGAACTGACTAAGACTAAATGTGTGTGTGTGCAATTCCTCACTTTGCAAGTGTATGTTTGTCCGAGCATGAAAATATAGAGCACAAAGCGCTGGATGACAGGTGTGAAACAGAAGCAGACGCTCTCTGAGTACATAAAGCAGGCGAATCCCATCCCTCGAACCTAAAACGTGGTACGCCATGAACTAACCAGGTATGATATGGAAACAAGTCATTTTTCTGGTCTCAGTGAACCTGAAATGCTGTGGTGAAGAGCTAAAATCATGAAATCATAGTTCATGTACAAAGAATCTCAAAGAAAATATGTCTAGGTCATATTTTACTCTGATATAAAAGTGAAAAACAAATTATATAAAAGTGTAAAAAAAAGATAAAGATCCTAAAATGGGGAAAAAGGAAATTCATTCTTTGGATGAAATTTGGTTAAGAGTGTATTTTCATGAGACTGATTACGCTGTGCTACCCATTATTTCTACTATTATACAAATAGAAGTCAGGTTGGGATAAAGTGTCAGATTTACATGGCAGAAATGCAGTTCATCACTTATTGCTTTGTCATGTTGTGCCTGGTTAGTATACGTGTCTGTAACATCTACACAAACATCATTTTCACACATGAACACATATTTCCAGTGAGAGAGAAGATGTGCTTGAAGAATCAACTATACACTGTTTACAGCTTGTGCTCTTAATATGGTACTACTAAACTACTACAACTACTCACTCTCAACTAACTCCACTGTGGTGGTCTCTCAGTCTCCCTGTCTCTCTCTCAGCAATACACACACAGCACACAGTCCCATATGATGCCTTTCTGCTGGAGCCTATCGGGCACATATGAGAGAGCTGAGAGCTGTGTAACACACTCATACACCTGAAGAGGACAGTTCACCCAAAAATTACAATTCTGTCATCATTTACTTACCCTCAAGGCATTCCTAACCTGACTTTCCAGCTGCAGTTAATTTTGGTTGTCAGTTCACATTTTAATGCTTAATCCTGTTCTCTACATACACAGTTAAGTCATTAGCAACCAAATTAAGTCCTGAAAAATTCAGCCGAATTTACAAAAATTCTATGTAGGGTTGCCAGGTCTTGTAAAACAAAGCAAGCCTGGTCCATTTTTTTTTCAGCGGGTTTCCTTGCATTGTTGGCAACACTGCTACAGAACCAAACTCAACAACTAGTTGTTCATTAAGTATTTAAACCTGTGTATTTTCTTTATGTGTAATGCAAGAAATCACAGTGAACAAGGTACAATTGGAATCATTAATTTTGCCAGATCTTCCTAGAAAAAACAGCAAATAACAACATAATGAGCTTACATACAAATGCTTGTAAATGCTTGAGTTTAATTCAAATAGACAAACTATTACTTTGTAGTATTACTTTGATGAGGGGGAATAAGTGATGACGTAGGTGTCATTTTTGGGTGGACTACTTATTTGTGAAAGAAGTTTATTTTCTTAATAAGATCATGTTGCTTGCTGTCATCTCTGATGCAACACACACCGATCTTCAGCATGTAGAAATAGAATTGCTTGCATCCGATTTTGACAGATTTTTGCTCAACACTTCAGTCCAGCTCCACCACTCTTACTGTATTTTGGGTTTGTGTGTGTTCAGTCAGGTATCAGGGATGTTGTGTTGTTTTTATCCCCTGCATGTGTTTCTACTGTTGGTGCAGAAATTCAATGGTGCCGCATTTACTCCATGGTGCAGCTTCATGGTGCTTGGTTCTCTCTCTCACTCTCTCCTGGCTTGTGTTCTGCTTCCGGTTCAGCTCGGCTACGTTCACACCGCAGTTGCGTGATTATTGGTCCAGATCTGTTTTTTAATGATTTTGATGAAGCGTCATGTTATCATCTTCCTTTTGAGGCACTATCATATGTTGAAGTGAATCACGGAAACATGCAGTGGTTCATCCAGTTGTTAACATCACTACTGATCAAACATTTGGGATCAATACGATTTTTTTTTTTTTTAAAGATTAATATGTTTAATCAACAAGGATTAATTAAATTGATTAAATGTGACAACAAAGACATTTATAACGTTACATGAGATTTAAACAGTATTTCAAGTAAATGCTGGTCTTAATAAATAATGGAACTTTTTATTCATCAAATATTTCTTGGAGGATCATGTGACACTGAAGATTGGAGTAATGCTGGAAATTCAGCTGTGAATCACAGAAATAAATAACGTTTTATTCAAATAGAAAACAGCTATTAAAATTTTAACAATATTTCACATTATTGCTGTTTTTACTGTATGTTTGATAAAGTAAATGCAGCATTAGTAAGCATAAGAGACTTTTAAAATGATTGAAGAATTTGCCCGAACACAAACTTTTAATTGCGATGATTGATTTAACCTTGGTGTAAATTTGAATATTTTTTCAGTTCTATTCTAGACTGTGAGGAGATTGTAATATTTACATAAAATATGTAGATAAATGAAATGTATTCAAATGTCTTTATAGAAAAACTGCTGTCCTAAAGTCAGGGGGACCCCACTGAAAATCTGGGATACAAAGTGTATTTTGAAAATAAGCAGATTTATTTTTAGGATTTTGAAAAAAATTTTTTTACAAAATTAATTGAAAAATATTACTGATTCTGGATCAGGCTCTTGCGATGTGAACATGGCCTTTCTCTCTCATGCTGAACAGCGTACGAATCAGCCTACATGCTAATCTACAGGCTGACTGATATTGTGTTTCTGCCATTCTGGTTTTTGACAGTCTTGACATATTGAGTGCTCCTTCGCTCAGGATTCTGGGAAAGTGGCCCATCTGTGTGATGTCATAAAACTGGTCACATGGTGCTCCCAGAATCCAGAGTCCTCTTGTGGTGCAAGTGGAGAGTTCACACTTGGGTTACGTGCAAACTGGATTACTGTAAAACTCTACTGTGTGTGCTGTTTTCTAATCCTGTTTTGCATCTGAAATAAACAGGACTCTGGTGCTCACAGAGATGTGCTTCGAAAATCGAGGATTTTTGTACGAATTTGCTAATTCAGTTGGCCCTCGCTGGAGGGAAGAGATTATACAGATCACATTTCAACCGTGAAAGAAAACTTTTCTGGTTTCTCTCTAACCAAACTAGCACATTTGACTACTTCTTATTTGGGGGTTGCACATTTCTTCGAACTTTTGACTGATGTGTTGAAAGCTGGTCAACCAACTCATTACCTGAATAATGGTTTTATTTGCAGTTTAGATTCAGATCTAAATTGTTATATCACAGTCTATGTTGAAATATGCTTATGGCCCACAGTTTATAATAAACTTCTGCTAAGAAACTGAACTTAAAAGGAAACATCCTGCTATTTAGTCATTTGATTGGAATGTTGTTTGATAGTAATTCACTTTGGGCAAACATGATGCATTATACATTATCGTATTTCAGGTGATTTTTATCTAATTTCAGAATACAGTAAGTTTTGAGATCTCTCAGATCCATTTAACAAGTTTAAATGCAAAAAAAAAGGTCAGCGTATTATGTCTAGAAATTACTTTTTTGGTCAAAAATGAAAACACTCTCCAGAAACCTCTCAGACAAACATGCACTTCCAGGACCAGCATGATGTCTTTTTGAGTTTTTTAGACAAATCTACCCTAAACTCAATATTCTTTTAATGCTAACCCAATAATATCAGATATTTCATTTCGCTCCAGTATCATTTAGAGGCAGAACATTCGGCTGATGTTGAAAAGGAACATCTAAAATGCAGGATGTTCTCCTTTTAAGGTTGGCTTGGTAGAATCCGACTCCTTTAGCAGGATCTTCATGGCACTGTGCTGGGTCGAACCGCTCGTAGCCTTAGAGTCTGTTTGTGTTTGTTTGGTGAAGGCTGGTGAATCTCGTAATGCAGCGTGAGGTTTGATTGTTTTTAGTCGAGACTTCAGTGGTAAATTAATTGTACATTGATAAGTTTTTCCTCTTTTTTTAGAAATTTATTGCGTTTTGTGTGCTGGGTGTTTTTAAAAATCATTTAAAGTAATTCTGACGTGATTATTGGCTAGTGTATGATTATATGCATGGCTGTTATAATAAAGGGGATGGGTTGAAGGCGGGGCTGTGAGCTAGTGATGGGCGTGGCCAATTAATGCAATTACCAGAGAATTCTTTTCTATTTATTGGAGAAGATGATTGACTTGTGATCCGCTCAAGAGCCGACCAGTAACCTGTTGTCAGCTTTAAAGGAGGTGGGGTCTTGCGTGAGGTTATTTTATGAATAATATTGGGAATAAGAGAAGGTTGTTTCAAAAAGGTGCTATACAATTTATTCTTAAATGATAAACTAGAAAAGAATGAAATGAAAATATATCATTGAGAAGTGATTTGGTCTAGACAATGACTGTTTTTATGTTGTGTAGTCTTGAAAAAGCATATTATTCTACTCTTTTATGAATATATTAACAGAAGACATTTTAACTTTGTACTTGATGAAAATGTCGAAGTAAAAAAGACAAATACAAATGTACAGATTCATGTGTTTTAGCTTAGACATTACTGTAGTGGGTGCCTCTCAGTAAGAAACATTCATTCATACTGTATTCGCATGTTGCCTTCAGGTCCAACGGAACGATTATAGTTACGATTCGAGCACTAACCATTGAGAAACTCTGGGTTTTCTTTCATTTTTGGGTTTTGTGTCAGTTTGCCGCTCTAATTGGTCATAATTTGGTTTTCATTGCAATAGCTGACCGGCCGCATAATTTAGTTTGGTGTGAAAGCTAGCGAATCTGAAAATACTAAAGTCACCAGTTAATGGGGGGTGGGACTACATTTCCCATCAATCACTGCAGTAGTGTCAAAAAATGCACCTAATGCACCTCTTCTGCTCTTGATTTTCTGCTGAAACGCTTCTTGTGTTTGTCAGGAAGAGAAATATGAAATACATTTTATTCCAACCACTTTGCATCGACTTTCAAATTCATAAGTAGGAGCTTCCTCAGAGGACTTGAAGGCAGCATTACTGTACACTGTTACGTAACTGCTTGGAAGTGATGGCAAAACTACATTACCCAACATTCCTTTCCACAGACTCCCTCCATGTACTCTTGCTAAGATCAGACTGTAATGTTTTTTTATGATTGTCGTTGCCTCAATATTTATTGCCCTACAGCCTTGTCCATCTGATCAGTCCACAGGTCTCTCTCTTATACTTTTTCTTCATCCACTGTAACACATTTATCCTCACCCTCTCTCTCTCTCTCGGTGTGGCTGTAGTTCTGTTGTGTTTCGACGGTCTTTGGAGTGTTATAGTAGCAGTTCATCCTTCCATAATTCTCTCTGTACGCAGTGAAAGGAAAGATGGCCGAACACTGCGGCTCCTTTCCTGTGCACTTGTGCTGGGGAACACTTGAATTAAATGTACTGTTTTTGTGCTAAAATCACTCTTGTCGTGTCTCTCTTTTAAGGTGCGAGTGAAGATCATTAACATCAACTCAATTTTGATTGAATTTGGTCAGGGCTGTAACATTTACCTATTTTGGGTAGACAATGATTTGAAATGCTTTTCGTTAAGTTGATGATAAAATGGGATGTTCCCTTAATGTTCACATAACCAAGGATAAAAAACATATCTAAAATATATTAAAGACTGGATGTTTTGAAGATTCAAAGAATCATTGAGTTGAACTTGAAAATCTGAATCGTAAAGAAATAATTTTTTACACTTTGATGAACTGGAACAAGTGATTCTTTGGGGAGGGGGTTGCTTAAGTTCTTGCTGCATTGGGATATTACTATTTAGTGCGTTGGCAGAATTTCTTTGTTGTTAGTAAGTGCTGTTACCTGTTTTCTATCCTCAAGACTAGCGTTGCGTCTATAATCACATAGTATCGAGACATGTCACTTGTATAGTTTTGAAAGGGGAAAAATCCAATGCTCAATATGGTTGCTCTATCGAACGTTGGGAGGGGTCTGAGCATAGACAGTAAAAGAAATGGACACAGCGACCCCATTGGATTCAACGGAGAAAAAGTCGATTAGAAGCACGCCCTTCTTGGGGGTCGAGCGTACTGCACAGACTCAAACTGAGCTTGATGATGTAGAGGTCACGTGAGCAACCTGTCTGACAATTGTAAGTCTTCTAATCGCTCTTCCAAGAGAAATCTGAATCTTGCAGAGATGGCGAGCGTGAACAGGAGCAAATTTTGGTAAGTATTCTGATTAATTATCCCTCTTGACTTTATGCCTCCACCTCCCCCCGATTGCCTCATAGACAGTAAAAGATTGTCTGCGAGCTTCTCCTCCTGTCCATACGGTAATTTCTCTACTGTGCAACAGAAGCCCCTTTCACACTGCACGTCGGACCCACAATATTTCTGGAACATTGCCGGGTCGCCTTATGTGTGAAAGCAACCACGTCCCGGGATTGATTACCGCATTGAACCCGGGGCGGTAACATTGCGGGGTTCGACCCGGGACGAGCGCTGTGTGAACAAAAGCCAGATCTAATGCCGTGTCGAAGTGATGACTCTTTTAACCGGCTGTTTTGAAGGAAGATCAACGTTCGCGACAAAAACATATGTGCAAACTGTAATGAAGCAGAGATCAGTTAGTTCCGCGCTGACGCAGAGATCGTTTGCTTGCTTCAGTGAAAGTATAATGTGCCTAGCGTTGTCGACTCGTACATTACACGTCACGCGCTGATGTCACGTGTCTTTACGGGATCTTCAAGGGTTGTGTGTGAAAGCAAGCACATACTGTATACTAGGTCATCACTGGCAGTGTGAAAGTTCAAAATCTAGCGACCCAGAAACAATTGCAGGAACACTTTACCTGTGTATTTGCCGGAATGGCAGTGTGAAAGGGGCTAGAGAGTCGCCGGTTATGACGCAATCATTAGCCTATTTTTACAAAAACTGCTTCTACGGCGCCATAACGTAAGATACAAGGTAATGGAGCCTTTTACATTTTCGTGTTTCTTTAGAAATAATTAATGGACAAATGGAGTCTTTAAACGCCTCAGATGTAAAGTTATTCGCTGTCAAAGTGACACCAAAATGAATAGACAATGGCGGCGCCCAGGGGTGCTTAAAAAAAATATGAATCCCTGCCTCCTTGGGAAAAATGCAATGCTCAATATGGTCGTTCTATCGAACGGAGCCCCGTCTTCTGAGAAAATGAGCCAATCTTTAAAGTCAGCATGTCACTGAAGCTGCTATTGCGATTGAGAGTGAGGAGTCACGTGCCAATTTGGGTTGATTTGGGAGGGGTCTGAGCCGGTCTGCCATGACTGTATCGCTATCGGAGACGCTATCGGTTTCCAGGTGCAACGCCTTCAGAACTTCACAGAGGCGCGACTTAACATTTCAGAGCTCTTTAATTTTTGCGTATTTATTATTTTGGCGGGACAGAGACGGATCTACAAATACAAGAAAGAAAAAGAAGAAAGTAAAGCAATGCAAAAAGATAAGGCAGAAGAAAAGGGACCTTACAGGAACAAGCTCACATCAAGTGCAAAACAGCTGTATTTTTTTTATATTTAGGGAAGGTCTGCGAATTTTCATGGCAACATTCCGGCGTCTGCCTTTTGCTGAGTGTTGAACGTTGTCTTCTGTACTAAATAATTCACTTTAAAACACACAGTACTACCAAAACACATTCTACCTGTATTACCATAGTAACACTAACACACATAGCTTTACTTAATGATGACATCATAAACTTGGCCAGGTGCCACAGCAGATTCCGCCATAATCGCTGCTTGAGTTGCATATGTATGTGGGGGGCGCACCAGACTGTGTAAACATTCGGGGCTTAGCCCAAACCTAGGGGGTCCCGTGGCATACTCCCCAGGGAGATTTTTTTCCCATTTACGTCAGCTAAATACACTATTTTTCAGGATGTTTGAGATAATAGAATGCCTTAAAATGTATACACTATCTGGGAAAATTATGATAGTTACTCATAAAAAAATAAAAAAATATTCACCCATAGAGCTCACAACCTATTTGGCATTTAATTGTTCTCCAGCTGTAGTGAATCCAAATCTCTCTCCGGCCGGTGAGGTTTAATGTTAGTGTTCCTTTGAAAAATTTTGTTATATCCATAATGTTAAATTTAGCCGGTTAGCCAGGGAGCTCGCTATGACACCAGTGAAATAAAAAATCCCGCCAGCTCCTGATGACAATAACGAAGAAGAAGATTTATATTCTTCTTCGTTAGTTTTTATTGGCAGTTGGCAAACAAGCTGAGTGATGTTCGATACATTACCGTCCGCCACCACGCACGGTAATGGAGCTTTGTTTGCCGCTCCAGTCTGAAAGAAGTTTGAAGTTATTTTTTAAAAAAACTAAACGATTCGGGGCTTTTGACAAAACATAAAAAATATTTTACCTTAATAAAAAAAAATCGGTTCTCATTTTGGATTTTGGTGGTGAGTTGCCCTAAAGAAGAAACCGACCATGCATGCACGAGTGCCGATTTCGGACACCGATACAGTGTGAAAACCAAAAATGCCTATCATAACAATGTTATTATAACATACTATCTCACAACTGCCTCAAAATAATTCGCAGGCCTACTGTGGGAGGATAAACCGCGGAAATGTGGCGTGTCTTGAGTTTCGTTTCTCACGAACTCATTCCATAAATTGTCTGTGTTCCATATTCACGTCTGTCCGAGGATCACAGCCATCGTCAGAATGTGGATTCTGCTGCTTATTTTGATTATTTATTATATATATATATATATTATGAAACTTTATATCGTAGTATGGGCTACTGAAAATGGATTTGAAATATCCCTTCATATATTTACACGGCGCTGTCTAGGAAGTAAAAATGTAGGGTTAGAGGTATTTCTCACAAATTAAAAACTATTTCTGATTATTGTCATTTTTAGTTACTTTATTTCAAAATTGTGGCTTTTTTTCAAAGCTCTGATCGCAATCAATTAGTTTTCTTTTTTATTTTGTATACTCTTTAGAAACGAGAGAGCAGTAACGTTAGGCTATGTGTAAACTTTTAAAACATTAACATATGCGTGTTTCATATGCGATTCTTTCTCATTCGCAGGAAAATCTGTTGGCGAGTGTCGTTTGGTTCTTCATGTGTTGACCACAGCCGTGTGTCAGCTGAATCTGGTGCTGTTACACCTGCGTCGTGCTGGTCAACACTTGGCTACAGCTTGGCGTATTCATTTGACCAGTGATTGCATGAATGAAAATTTGTTATGGCATAGTTCTCAGCCCGAGTATATTTCTAATAGTAGTAGAAAAGCCATTGTTTATTTCCTGGAAGGAGTGTGTTTGCTCTGGGAGTCTCTCTCTCTGTTTCTAGCGGTCGTGTCGACTCTGTGTGTCGCTGTCAGACACGTCCTGCAGGCGGCGCTGTTTCTCATTGCGTCCACGGTGCGCTGGCCGCAGAAGATGCTGCTTTCTAAAGAGGATTTGGATGAATGGGAGAAAGAACAGAAGAAAGACAGAAAGGAATTACAGGAACAAAGAAAACAGGTGGACGAATACATAAACGCTGTTGAGTTCATCCCTTCACTTCACAAGACAAAAAGTGGTTGATTATTACTACCTCTGAAAACAGAACATAGTTGACAATTCCTTAAAGGAACAGTTCACCACAAAAAGTAGCTTCTGAAGCCACGTGAGCTTCACACACTGAGTTGAACTTGAGAAAATCATTCTGTTTTGTGAATTAATCAAATAGTTTTGTAATCTGGATCAACCAAATAATTGGGGAAAAAATCTTTATTTTTGAGAACTAATACTTGAAAAGTGCTATATATGATTGAACCATTCTGCTAATAATTTCCTTGCATGTGAATTAGTCACTGCATTAGACCACACTCTTTCTGAAACTGCACTTTTAAATGAACACAAAAAGTACTCTGCTGGTACTTATACCATGGCACTTTTTATTTTTTGTGTTAATGTACACTTATCTTAACATATCTGTGTTTATAAGAATTATGCCTGAAGGCTTTCTGTTCTCATCTTGTAAAACTATTATTTTCATGTTTCTTTAAATAAAGCAGTAATCAACATATTACAATATCATACAAAAATATATTTTTTGATAACATTTACGCAATTAGAAAATTATTTAAATAATCATATCTTTGTGATTTTTGCTGTTACCAGTACCATTAAAGGGTTAGTTCACCCAAAAATGAAAATTATGTCAATTAGTTCATAAAGTCGTAGTTTTTGCTATTTTTGGACCAAAATGTATTTTCGATGCTTCAACAAATTGTAACTGACCCTCTGATGTCACATGGACTACTTTGATGATGTTTTTCTTACCTTTCTGGACATGGACAGTATACCGTACATACATTTTCAATGGAGGGACTGAGAGCTCTCGGACTAAATCTTAAATATCTTAAACTGTGTTCTGAAGATAAACGGAGGTCTCACGGGTTTGGAACGACATGAGGGTGAGTTATTAATGACTTAATTTTTGGGTGAACTAACCCTTTAATATCTGTATGATTTTCACATAATCTATGAAATTAAATCATCTATACTGCAATAACAGTTGAAAATAAATTATGTTCTACATGTAGAGCAGCTACTGCAGGTTTTTTCTGTGTTTGACACTAAAAACTCATACAGTACCTATACATATTAGCAATTCTACAATAAAAGAATCAAGAGTTGCTGTTGTCCGATTCTTCTCATCACAGTCTGGCGTCTACACTGATCTGACGGGTCCATCCATTACCTGTAAAGAAGAAGAAAATGTACAGCACATTACTCTACACAATGGAGCATGAATACCCTTTAATTTGCAATAGAAAGCAGTAGATGAGAACAAGAAACAATTTATAATCTTACTCAGCATGTCCCATATTTTCTTCACTGCAGATTTATTGACTCTAAACTCATTCTGGTCATCACTGAAAAACAAAGACGTTATAATTATCTTAATTTCTGTGCTCTTAAATCCATTCCAGTTTCAAATGTTATATCTTAGATGTGTGTTGAAGCTGTTTACACTTTAGTTTTGGTCACAGCATCCATCCTGAGCAAAGCTGAGAGAACATTCTTCTGTAGGTCAGACGATAAACACTCATACGACTGAACTTCACCTGAAAGAGAGACATACTGACAATGATAATCTGTTTCTAACTGATTACATGAATCTGTTACATAATTCACAAGATTATTTCACAGATATTGCTGGAAATGACCCAGACCTGAAATAAGGAGCTTCATGATGAAACTGCGGCTGTTGGTTGAAAACGTCTTCTCTCTCAGTGTCTGTGAACTCTCTTCACACAGGTACCTAAACACCACCTAAACACACACAGCTTCATTTATATTAAAGGAGTAGTTTAGCCAAAAATGAACATTTCGAAAAATGTCAGGCCATCCAAGCTGTATGCAAATGTGTTTCTTCATGGGAACAGATTTGGAGAAATGCAGCATTACATCACTTGCTCACCAATGGATCTTGTGCAGTGAATGGGTGCCGTCAGAATGAGAGTCTAAACAGCTGATGAAAACATCACAATAATCCACAAGCAACCCACACCACTCCAGTCCATCAGTTAATGTCTTAAAAAAGAAGAGTCCACTACCCATAACATTGTTTTCTCCAGTGAAAAAAGTCGTCTTGTCTGAATCAGGAGAGAAATATGGACATGTCAAGCAATGTTTACGAGTGAAAACAGATCTGAACGAAAAGTGTTGGTGGATTTTGATGTGGGAGAACAACAGGGTATGTACATTTTCACTGGAGAACACATTAATATGGATTATGCAATCATATTTCGCTAAAAGCAAAGATTTTAAGTCAAAAATGCTTTAATAATAGATTTGTTTTTTATAAACATTACTGATGGACTGGAGTGATTGTGGATTATTATGATGTTTTCATCAGCTTAGACTCTCTTTCTGACGGCACCAATTCATTGCAGAAGATCCACTGGTGAACAAGTGATGCTGCATTTCTCCAAATCCGATAAAGAAGCAAAATCATCTACATCTTGGATGGCCTGAGGGTGAGAACATTTTCAGCAACTTCCATTATTGTGTGAATTATTCCTTTAATTCTGGTGCATTCAAACATTCACTGAAGATGGTGAACTGCCTGAACAATTGTGTAAACACCAACAATCACCTGGTAGCTCTCAATGAAGGGCTGCAGAATGGCTCTGAGGAAGATGATGGTTTCTTGGCCATTGTCTCTCACATGGATCTCTTCATCAGAGCGGCCGATTACACCAGACTCCTGTAGCAATGAACAGCCCTCCTCAAAGTCCTGGGGGGGAATGGATGTTTAGATGGATGTCATATGTTTAACAGCTTTATTTAAACAGTGTGACTCACCTGAACAGCTTGACCAGGAATTACAACAAACTCATTGGAAAAGAGCTCCAGCAGGAACGCAAAATTATGAAAGATATCATCTAGAAAGTAAACAACATAGTCACACTGGTTCAAATGTTTGACAATAATAATTAATTCACCCTCATGTCATTCCAAACCTGTTTGACTTCTTTCTTCTGCAAGAACAAAACTTAAGCACACTCTTTTTACATTTAAAGTGAATGGGGACTGAGGCTGTTGAGTAAAAAAAAAATGACACAAAAGTACCAAAAGAACAATAGCAAATATTATTTTTGTGCTTTATCCTAACTGCTCTTGAGTCGAACAACCGCTTTGTGTAAGGATCAAACAGACATTTAAGTAATTTATTCACTGAAAATTCTTCTGTTTCAAGTTTGACCATGCATATGCAACATGATTATTGTGCTTTAAAATCAATAAGACTTTCCATGTTTGAAAAATTACTTCTTTGAAATTCCTCAAAATATCCCACAAAAGAAAAAAATCAGCATCTGGGATATAGTTTGGGCCATATGAAACCCATTTAATTTTATTTCCCCAAAATAAAATATATTTTATCATATAGATCCATTTTATTATATTCCCCAAATTTTATTTCAGCTTTCTGGATTATGTTTTAATAGTTTATATACATTTTCATCATAAAAAAGAATGTTTAATTGAATTTACAGAACAGTTTGAATCTTTATGGTTTGTTTTTTTAATGATTTAATACAACTGTATTATAAAATTCTGCATTATACGATAAATTCCATTTTTGTCTCTGGATTCCAGGATTCTGTCCACATTGCAGATATTATAGGGCCCTACGTAGTTGACTTCCTGTTATACCACTCACCTGTCCTATGGCTTGCAGCTGTTGTCATAGCCACTGCCACCATAGCTGGTCTTGTGAATACATGTACTGCTTGATTCCTGTAGGAGGCGCACATGAGCACAGCAGCAGCTTGTCTGAACACGCCCTCCTCTTGAGTGACAGGCCCCGGCCCTTCCTCCTCCATTAAATAGACACGCCCCCTCTCACAGCGTATGACTGAGTGATGCAGGCTCAAGCTCGATGACATCACCTCAGAATCTGAAACATTCTCTTAAAATAAAAAAAGAGAACTTTTAAATGATAAACACTTTAAAAGTAGAGTTTTTTTTATTTTCTAATGAAAATATGAGTGGTGTCCCATGGAAAGCTCATGAATATTCTAAGGGGGGGGGGGGGGTGTAATATTGGGAAAATAGAGAAATAGTTTATTGATCAAGTTTTTTGTACTTTCTCTGGTATTTAAGTGCGTCAATCAGAAATAACTGCATTTACATGGTCCAAACACACCGTATAAATGCAAATGTGAGATATAATTTGGATTTTAAACATACTAATCCCATGCATTTTTTTTATGATCTTCAGTTTTGGCTAGTATTTTAACGTCTTGCCTTATAAAGGTCTATTGTAAGTACATCAGTACAAATAGGATTTTTTATATTCAAACGGACAAATATAAAACAAATACTTCCTATGCCAGCTGACAGCAAGCAAAAAAAGCAGTCTATATAAAACACTGAACCCACAAGCTGATTGTATTTTTATAGTACTGTGCAATGTGATCCCACTTTTACTTATAGAGCATCATCTTTCCACACGTCCTTACCGGGCCATCTGAGGTGAGCTCCACACCGCAGGGCAAGTCTCCTCAGCCACAGGGTTTTATGGGTCAGCAGGTCCAAATCAATGCCCTGGAGGTTCTGAAGGAGAACCACGGCCATCAGGTTCCAGGCACTCAGGACCACATTTCTCTCCTGCAAACGGACGATCATGTGGGCTAGACCAGATACAAACTCCTGCATCTCCTTACTGGGCTTCATAGGCAGGTCTCTGTTATAGAGACAGAAGCAAAACGAGTGTGCATACCATTACTTCAGCGGTATGGAGTATGTATACTTTGTGCAGTATGCGTCTGTTTGCATGGAATACCAAGATGCAAAAAACAAGCAAGATTTTTTTGCATCATGGTTTTTAACTTTCCCCACCACTGATGATATTTTCTATCATTTATTGCACAACACTTCTCCACTATTGACGAGTTATTCTGCCAATCCTTGTTTTCAAAAATCTAATTTTATCTGGCTATACAATATTTCATACAACAGAATAATGTGTCATGAAAGATTTGTGAATATGATCAAAAATGCTATTTAAAATAACAAACATGAAAAGAGTAAAAATCTATTTTGACTCATTATTTGATCAGGCTGGAAAAATCTTTGAAAAACAGCATAAACATAAAGCATAATAAAGCTTCAAAAACACTTACAAATTAAACAAATTTATAAGTTAAAATTTTGTTGTTTTTATTTAGTAATATTTAAATACATAAATACTTTAATACTTATATTGAACTATCTGATTCATAATTAATACCCTAGCTTTGCTGCAATTTCACCTAGTATTTTATTTTTAAATAGACAAGTGTGTGAGTGTTATTTTAATATCACAGAGATACTATTATAATTTGTATTCATATTTTCAATTAGTTTTAGTTTTCATTTTTATGTTTTCTGTTTTCATAGTTGTTTTTAAAGGGGACCTATTATGCAAAAACACTTTCATTAGTTGTTAAAAAAAACAGTTGTATGGCCGCAGAGTGTGCAAACAACCAGCCTATAAAGGTAAAAATCCACCCACTCATTCTTTTAGAATCCCAATAAATCATAAAGGTTCCAGATTTCCCCCCTTATTGACATCCATAGACCACTGAGGACACGGCAGTTAAATTTAATTTTCGAAGGAAATGTCCCAGAAAATAAACCCTGAAAAGTCCTATATGTTTTTGCCTATGATTTTACACCTGCCTCACAAACTAGGGTCAATTCAGCGCTTGGGTTGTGTAAAGCTTGCATCTGAAAGAGGGATCGACACCGATGCTTTGTGCACAAACGTCCAGACAAAGTAAGCATCATGCCTCATATTTTGTTTTCCAAAAGAGCTTCTTGGCACTCTGTAAGGCTAATGTTGCTAAAAGCTACCACTTGTTTTAATTGATGCTGCCTTCATGTGCTACCAGAATGATCGTAAATAGGAATGTGGTAGTTAAAAATTGCATATGGAAGGATATGTAAAGGCGACTTCTTAAATTTTTTGACCTCATATGTCGTTATTTTTATCATGCCATGCTCTCCGCTTTATACATAAAAGTGCATTTATTGCACAGTACAGTAAGATTGTGATATTGTCCTGTTTTGGCAGAGCATGAGCACTTGAACTTCCGCCTTCTTCTGAAAAGGGAGGCGGGAGCACCAGCTCATTTGCATTTAAAGTGACAAACACAAAAACGGCAAAAATGTTTTTGCTCATACCCTAAAAGTGAGCAATTAAAAATGATCTCTGGGGTATTTAACTTGTAAAAAGGGGCATAATAGGTCACCTTTGTTTTGCCATTTTTATTACTTTTACATTTTACATTTTAAAATGTTGATTTAGATTTTATTAAGTTTTGTTTCAGTTTTAGCAATTTTATTACATCCAGTTAAATTTCATACAAATGAGAAGAGTTGTCTAGGCAAGTAGTTGAAATAAAATATGCTTAAGTTTGTATATTTTATTTAAATTAAAATGTATTTCATTTCAAGTAATGAAAGTAATTTATATGTTTTTAGGTTTAGTTTAGTTTACTAACCCTAGAGTGTTTATTACCTGGGCACCAGATTATACTGTCCGAGGTTTATTTTTCCCTTCACCAGGTCTCTGACTGACACAGGGTTGCCAAAGAACACATGCATGCAGCCATAATTCTCCTTTAGCACAGTCCTGGCCTTCAGCAAAGCCTGCAGATGCACAGCAAGAGCTCAGAACCAAGTTCATTCCTGTATTTTGAAATGCATTATACTTTGACTCTCTTTGTGTTTTTCACAGACTGTACCCCTGTGGTCTCTTTTGGCTTAGGCACACCCAGCAGCTCATGAGCGAGAAGCGACTCCTCCAACACGCGCTCGTAACTGATGCTGATGGGCACCAGACTGATGTCAAACACCTCTCCTTTAAAAAAAGGCTCTAGGACCATATGCAGCATTCCTGTGAGGATCCAAACACAGCTTGAGAACATGTAGAACCCCGCATTTCCAGATCACCCTCTTAAACACAAGCTTACCTAGTTTTGGTGTGAGAGATTTCAGCGTTCTGCTCCGTAATCCTTCAATATAAAACTCTAATGGAGCATAACCTGTCTGTGGAAAAACAACTACTGTGAATGTCAACATTAATTATATTCTGGGGTCTAAAACATTTGCAGTACAATATACAACAGCTATTTCCAAATACGTATTCAGGAGTATTTACATAATGTGCACTGATTAATTGTACAAATCAGGACTAGGATCATGCAATATTGTTGATGCACCACTACAACTGAAATTAATATTCCACAAGTGTATTTATAATATACAGTATGAAAATTGATATTAATTTTGAGACTTGTTAAAAATTACATTCAACAGTGTAAAGTTTTAAGTTATAAAATATATAATATTAAATATATTCAATTAATAATGTATTTTTATGTTTAAAAGTGATACTAAATGCATTTCTAATTCTACTAAAAAAGTCTATTGCAAATACATGCTGAACTTTCTATTCATCAACGAATCTTGAAAACAATGTTTCAAGGTTTTCATAAAAATATGAAGCAGCACAACTGTTTTCAACATTGATAATAAGAATAAATCAGAATATAAGATTGATTTCTGAAGGATCATGTGACACTGAAGACTGCAGTAATGATGCTGAAAATGTAACTTTGATCACAGCAATAAGTTACATTTCAAATATAGTCAAATATTGCATTTTAAATTGTAATAATATTGCACAATATTAGTGTTTATCCTGTATTTGTTAACAAAAAATGCAGCCTTTGTAAGCATACCAGACATCTTTTAGTATACAGTGGTAGTGTACAGTAATTTCTAGAATAATAATTTCTAATAATAAAGTACAGACTATTTTCTCACCCGCACAATGGTTCTGACGTACTCAGACAGCACCGCCCAGTACAGCTTGTCTGAGCCAATGGCACGACGGATAAAGAACGCACCTGACCGCCGAAAGACCTCACCGAACAGCTTCATCCCCATCAGAGCTGTTAGAGAAATAAACATGGACAGATTCGGGAAGTTGTGATGAGAGAAATCATTTACTCCCACAGCTGGAATAAAGTTATTAAATCCACCTTTAATTATATGTTTGTGATTTAGTGGCTTTTCAAATATTTGTCGAATTGCCGCTCAATACTTGGTGCATCCTTAAAACTAAAAAGTACATTCAGAATATGACCTGACCACCTACAATTACATTCTAAATCAGTAGATACTTGCGAATTCCAGCTGCAATGACGGGGATAGAGAGGTCATAAGTGAACATGATGTAAGACAGAACAAGGAAGTCCATGTAGCTCCTGTGATTGGGCAACAGGATGACGGGATACTCCTGAATGGCTTGCTGGAGCTGAATGATGACAGAATTCAGTCAACCATTCCTTTTAAAAGAGAATACATTTTTAAAAGGACAGAAACTCTAACCCGTGTGAGTCCATCCTCATTGACGCGTATAGAGCTGAAGACGCTCTGAAAAACTTTGTTCATTGCGAAGCCCAGCAGACGAATGAATCCCAACTGAAGGTTTTGACTCATCTCATCCAGCAGGGCAGAGGCTTCCTGTAAAAGCACTTCACGTGGTTCGTCACTCTCAAGCGTGATCTGTGTGTGAGCGAGAAGCGGTGAGAAAAACCTTTTCTGTATGACATCTTCCTTTAATAACCATGGCTCTCTGTCTCTCACCTCCTGTATGATGTAGCTCAGGTTCTGTGATTCAAGCACCATCCTCTTGAGAGTGCTAGCTGAAATGGGCGTGGCTCCACGGTACGGCTGAGGGTTGAAGCTCCGGAAGGCGTAACCTAAGTCACTGCTCCGCCTCCTCTCATCCAGCATGTCAAAGAAGCCATCGGCTTCAGCTCCCAGCGAATCAGTGCTCTAATACACATGTTCAGTAAAGCCAAAATCTAGTAGTTCATGCATAAACAGTCTCAAACCAGCAAGCACAATATTTTGATTGCTTTTAAGTTTACATATCTTAACAACTAAAAATGCATATTAATAATTATATCTTATTTTTATGCAACCAAAATAAAACCTTGTGAAATTACGTGATTATGTCAAAGCGACAATATAACACTTTAATACATACGGGGTAACAATGGAACATAAAGGTCAAAGTTATGTTCCAGTAATGTTAATAGAACATTAATTTATGTTATCTGGTCTTTATTACACAGCGCTGTGGAACACTAGATTCTGATTGGTCAGTCGCAACATTCCTCGATTACAACAGGTAAAAGCTGATAACACAAGCTCATCCGCAGTGGTGGACGAAGTACATAAATGAAGTACTTGAGTAAAGGTACAGATCCGTATAATAAAATATTACTCCAGTAAAAGTACTCACAAAAGTACTTGATTTTTTATGTATTTATGTAAAACTATAGATATTTTAATGTTTATTTTGCACTTTTATGTAGGCTATTTTTTATCATTTAATTTTATATATATATATTATAATCCTACTATAATCCTAATCTTTTCCCCCCAAAAAAACAATAAGTAAATAATGAATATTATAAGGAAAATATCATTCGATTTTTATAATGATATTTTTCTTCTCAAACCTTGTCTGATGCCCCCAGAGGCCATCACTTCCCACTTTGATAATTAGTGTAGCTACCATTTTCTGATGTAATATATCTAGGTGGTTGAATAAAAATATTTGGATTTTATTTAAAAAAAAAAAAAAATAATTAAGGACTTCAATTTAGCACCAGCAAGCTCGTATAGATAGACAGTTATCATCAGCTAACAATTTTGACTTATTTTCAGCATGGTTATGAATAAAAATGTATATGGCTAGCCAGATACACAGTAACTTAGTCTATGTGTGCTTACAAACAATATAAAAACAGACGTCACATATTATGTCAGCCTTGATGGTTTAAAACAGAAATATTTCCAATATTGCAATTTAACAAACCCCGGAGGGAGGCCTACTTGCAAATTATATTTGTATTTGTCAACTTCTCAAAATCAGAAATAACAAATTTATCTTGTTTCTAATTATAATAAAAACTTTAACTATATAATAAATTCAGAAAGATGAATTATTATGAAAAAGCTCAAAACGAGTTTCTAAAGTTTACTGTTTATTTACCGTAACGTCTTTTTTCAATAAAGGAACAAAAAGTGGTAGAAAAGCGAAACAAAAAGTGAAACAAAACCTTTTTTCTCACCGTGTTCATACTGCAAAGGTACTTTAAATTAGTTAGTTTTTCTAAACACCAAAGCGGTGTAACGTTACACTTCAAAGCATTTTTCGTTTATTATAACATAAGTGTTTACAATGTATAAAAAAAGTTCAGGCGCGTCGCGTTGTGTCGCTCTACACTCTTCATTACTAATGCGCATACGTAAAAAACAAATAAATAAAAAAGACAACTAAACAACTGACAGATCATGTTCATACCAGTCGCTCCATGTCCCATACAGAAGCAGCAGGTGTTTTCTCCTGCTCTGAGGTGACTGACTGCGAACCTGCCGACACTCGGACCGATGCTCGTGCACCAATGAGCGCGCGCACCGCGGGAACGCCTCCCGTCGAGTGACCTGTTACCCCCAATGATCTCCAACTTTAAACAATGTGTCATAGATAATCACATTTAACAGAGTTGAATAAAATGCCAAATATTACAGTAAAAAAATGTTTTTATTAAAATTACAATTAATAAAATTATTGGACCATTGGTGAGCTTTAAAACTATTTCTTTTGGCAGAGCATAGATTACGTTTTAAGTCATTCTCAAATTATGGTGAAGAATTTTAGCACCTGTATCGACTGAAAAGTGATAAACATTTTCCACTATGTACAAATTAAATAACTGAAGCGTTAAATGAGAATGACAGTATATTTAATGTTATGTTTTATTGAAGAGCAAAAGTGATGCATTTCCAACTAAGATTCTGATCTACTGCTCTTTCACTGAAAGATTATAAAAAAAGAAATCAGAAACCTCCATCAATACACTCATATCATTCTTTAAAACTACTGACTGAAAATCAAAAAAAGGCACACACACACAAATAAACAACACTAGTTATATCATGGCATTATATCATAAATCATTAAAACCCACTGAAACCCTATTTAGGAATAAATGGAATAAACCCAAATAGGGAAATGATTATCAGTTCATAAGAAAATATGGCCGCATGTATTTCTTCAGTAACGTAAAGTGCAGGAATATCAGAATAAGGCAGTGATATGATAGAAGAACAGTTCCACTCATTCTTTAACAGTTCCACTCATTCTCTACTATAGGAGAGGAAGAATTGTATAAACTTGTTAAATCATCTAAACTTACAACATGTATGTTAGACCCTATACCATCTAAGCTCTTAAAAGAGGTGCTTCCAGAAGTCATAGGTCCTCTTCTGACTATTATTAATTCCTCATTGTTATTAGGACATGTCCCCAAAACCTTCAAACTGGCTGTTATTAAGCCTCTCATAAAAAAGCCACAACTTGACCCCAGAGAACTAGTTAATTATAGACCAATCTCGAATCTCCCTTTTCTGTCCAAGATACTAGAAAAGGTGGTATCCTCACAATTATATTGCTTCTTAGAGAAAAATGGTATATGTGAGGATTTCCAGTCAGGATTTAGACCGTATCATAGTACTGAAACTGCTCTCCTTAGAGTTACAAATGATCTGCTCTTATCATCTGATCGTGGGTGTATCTCTCTATTAGTTTTATTGGATCTTAGTGCTGCGTTTGACACAATTGACCACAACATTCTTTTGCATAGACTTGAACACTTTGTTGGCATCAGTGGAAGTGCATTAGCATGGTTTAAATCGTACTTATATGACCGCCATCAGTTCGTAGCAGTGAATGAAGATGTATCATATCGATCACAAGTACAGTATGGAGTACCTCAAGGCTCAGTTCTAGGGCCGCTACTCTTCACGCTTTATATGTTACCCTTGGGAGATATCATCAGGAAACATGGTGTTAGCTTTCACTGTTATGCTGATGATACGCAGCTCTATATTTCCTCGCAGCCCGGTGAAACAGACCAATTTGAAAAACTAATGGAATGCATAGTCGATATAAAAAATTGGATGACGAGTAATTTCTTACTGCTAAATTCAGAAAAAACAGAGGTGTTAATCATAGGGCCTAAAAACTCTGCTTGTAATAACCTAGAACACTGTCTAAGACTTGATGGTTGCTCTGTCAATTCTTCGTCATCAGTTAGGAACCTAGGTGTGCTACTTGATCGCAATCTTTCCTTAGAAAGCCACGTTTCTAGCATTTGTAAAACTGCATTTTTCCATCTCAAAAATATATCTAAATTACGGCCTATGCTCTCAATGTCAAATGCAGAAATGTTAATCCATGCATTTGACTTCAAGGTTAGACTACTGTAATGCTTTATTGGGTGGTTGTTCTGCACGCTTGGTAAACAAACTACAGCTAGTCCAAAATGCAGCAGCAAGAGTTCTTACTAGAACCAGGAAGTATGACCATATTAGCCCGGTCCTGTCCACACTGCACTGGCTCCCTATCAAACATCGTATAGATTTTAAAATATTGCTTATTACTTATAAAGCCCTGAATGGTTTAGCACCTCAGTATTTGAATGAGCTCCTTTTACATTATACTCCTCTACGTCCGCTACGTTCTCAAAACTCAGGCAATTTGATAATACCTAGAATATCAAAATCAACTGCGGGCGGCAGATCCTTTTCCTATTTGGCGCCTAAACTCTGGAATAACCTACCTAACATTGTTCGGGAGGCAGACACACTCTTGCAGTTTAAATCTAGATTAAAGACCCATCTCTTTAACCTGGCATACACATAACATACTAATATGCTTTTAATATCCAAATCCGTTAAAGGATTTTTAGGCTGCATTAATTAGGTAAACTGGAACCGGAACACTTCACATAACACCGTACTTTCTACATCATTAGAAGAATGGCATCTACGCTAATATTTGTCTGTTTCTCTCTTGTTCCGAGGTCACCGTGGCCACCAGATCCAGTCTGTGTCCAGATCAGAGGGTCACTGCAGTCACCCGGATCCAGTACGTATCCAGACCAGATGGTGGATCAGCACCTAGAAAGGACCTCTACATCTCTGAAAGACAGCGGAGACCAGGACAACTAGAGCCCAGATACAGATCCCCTGTAAAGACCTTGTCTCAGAGGAGCACCAGGACAAGACCACAGGAAACAGATGATTCTTCTGCACAATCTGACTTTGCTGCAGCCTGGAATTGAACTACTGGTTTCGTCTGGTCAGAGGAGAACTGGCCCCCCAACTGAGCCTGGTTTCTCCCAAGGTTTTTTTCTCCATTCTGTCACCGATGGAGTTTCGGTTCCTTGCCGCTGTCGCCTCTGGCTTGCTTAGTTGGGGTCACTTCATCTACAGCGATATCGTTGACTTGATTGCAAATTAAAACAGACACTATTTCAACTAAACAGAGATGACATCAATGAATTCAATGATGAACTGCCTTTAACTATCATTTTGCATTATTGAGACACTGTTTTCCAAATGAATGTTGTTCAGTGCTTTGGCGCAATGTATTTTGTTTAAAGCACTATATAAATAAAGGTGATTGATTGATTGAGAAGTAATACTTAGTACTCCAACAAAAATTTCCTTGAGAATGAATGAGTACATCTCTGAAAAATATATTTCTTGGTCATATTTTGCATAAAGAAAATGAATTATATTTATGCAAATGTAAACTTAATTTATGCTAATTGTAATAAAAATAACAAATAAATGTGTTTGATGGTCAATTTTTTTTTTAAATATTGAATCTGGGGTGAAATATGGCCTGGACATTTAAAATTATGTGAAATGTAACATTCAGTTTCAGGACTCTTTTGATAATTTATGGAAATCTATATCAACAAACTCACTGTCCTGATATGATGGATTGTTCTTGCAGTAAATTAATATATTAACAGATGCTTTTCACAACAAAAGCTTGTGATCGCCACAAGCAAAACTGAAAACTGAAAAATATATCCAAGATCTGAGCTAATTTTTACAAATCAACTAACAATATACTCTAAATCACAAGTGACATGTGAAGACTTCTTTGAAAGAAAGTGCAATTTTTTCTGAAGTCCAGATGCACACATGTTTATTATGTGTGATTTTCATATAATCGCACAGATTTAATTCTGTGTTCAGTTTATGCAAGCGTCTGTCCGTCCACACGTGATGTTGTGTGTGGATCAGCGCAGCTGTTCAGTGACTGGTGTTCACTATCTGTCCATCCAAGAGGGGGAGCTGTTCTCTCCAGAAGGTGAACTGGCTGAAGGTGTCACTGCAGGGGAAATCACAAGAACCTCTGCGCTTCAGGAGCGGGAAAACATGATCCACCACCTCACCTAGACGAACGTACCTGCACAGGTAAAGCACAGCTGACACACTCATTCATATCAAGTGTTTACGAACACACAATCAGTAGCAGTGGTAACTGCAAGAGTAACTAACTTAAAGTAGCAACACAACAGACTTGACTACATTTATCAGTAGCATGACGACAGTTCAGCTCTTTTCTAAACAATATAATCTTTTCAGGAATGCTAGTGGTTCAGTGAGTGCTACTTATGATATAACAGACTAGATAGATAGATAGATGTTAGGCTGTGTTTACACTTGTAGTATGGCACTTCCAAATATAGCTCTTGAGCGTACAGCCACCTCTCTGTGCGCCCAGAACATGTTTTTAGCGTACCAGTACTTTCATTTGGACATCTGCTTTAATAGAGGTTTTAATCATTTGCCTGCGCTGCCGCTTTTCACAACGCCCTTCACAATGCACGCTTCCTAATTCTTCCTAGTTCGGAGTATGGAGCGTGAATCATTTGAGTCAGTTCGGGAGTTCGGAGCGGGTTCGCGAATCATTTGAGTCAGTTTGGGGATCGCGAATCATTTGAGTCAGTTTGGGAGTTCGTAGCGGGTTCGCGAATCATTTGAGTCAGTTTGGGGATCGCGAATCATTTGAGTCAGTTTGGGAGTTCGGAGCGGGTTCGCGAATCATTTGAGTCAGTTTGGGGATCGCGAATCATTTGAGTCAGTTTGGGAGTTCGTAGCGGGTTCGCGAATCATTTGAGTCAGTTTGGGGATCGCGAATCATTTGAGTCAGTTTGGGAGTTCGGAGCGGGTTCGCGAATCATTTGAGTCAGTTTGGGGATCGCGAATCATTTGAGTCAGTTTGGGAGTTCGTAGCGGGTTCGCGAATCATTTGAGTCAATTTGGGGATCGCAAATCATCTGAATCAGTTCGGGAGTTCGGAGCGGCTTCGCGGATCATTTGAATCAATTCGAGAGTTCGTAGTGGGTTCACGAATCATTTGAGTTAATTTGGGGATCGCGAATCATTTGAATCAGTTCGGGAGTTTGAATGCAGTAGCTCTTTCTAAGGGTATTTTTTCAAAATCCTTTTGCACATTTAATTTATTTAGGTCGCCTGTTGACTGCTGTATATAAAACCCCTTCAATATAGTTGTTGTTACCTCAGGGGATGAGGGGAGTCATCAAAAAAAAAAAAAAAAAAAAAAACAGAAAATATATATATATATTTTGGCTATAATAGAGAACACCGGCACCTCTTTTGGGCCACTTAAAGCACTGGAACTAAACATTAAAATCATGTGTGTGCATTCTGGGCTAAATGCGTTCGCTGTATGTATGGTCATATGGTGGTATTTTTATTTAACAAATTTTATTTACAAAGAAAATGCACCAGAGTTTGATCTAATAGAACCAAATCTGTAAAATGTAAACAGGCTCCTAGTGAGAATTTTTTTCTGGAAACTTCATTTAAATGAACCATTTCAAAAACTGTGCCCCTGATTCATTAACTGTCTTCAGATTTTCTGGCAATGCAATTTGTGCAAGATTCTCTTTATTTACAATCAGACAGAAATCAGAATTGGATTAGTATTTCTCCAAAATAAAAGTTTGAGGGTTTAAAATGTTAAAAGGAATTAAAATGAAGAATCATTAGTACTATAACTTAATGCTATAATTTTCAAATATTCTTTTTTTTCTTTTATATTTTAAGTATTATATTTATGTCTTCATTTTTATAGTTATAGTATATACTAATGATAATAATTTCAAAATAAACTAAATATTTTGAAAATAAAAACAAAGAAGAATAGAAAAAACAAACATGTTTTCTTGCATGTCATACAAATATCACAAGAGAACAGTGAATTTGTGATTCAGTGTCATTAAATTATTTAAACATTAGCTTATATCTCAGGGTATTTCAAGTAAATATTTTATTTCTAAGGGGTTTGACTGAAAAATAAACATTTTGAGAGCCCCAATGCTTAGTATATAGTATATATTAAAAGCTTACTAACAAAATTAACAGCTAACAATTTTAATTCTTCTTTTTTTCAGAAAGGTAGCTTGTGTGTAGTTGAACTAGACATTATGAGTAGCTTGCAGCTGGACAAACTACAGTTTCAGAGGCGCTTCCCCAACACTGGTCACTCAGTAGTTCATACTCACGATGAGATGTTGGTCTTTGCATGTTCCTGGATCAGTTCTCCTTTAGGATTGACAGTGAAGATTCTGTTTAAGGGAACACCAACTTCCTTATAGGAAAACACATCCTACAGACGCAACAGACAGGGTGATTACAAAGCTACACATCGCACAGATCACCTCCAGGCATCTTTATTAGGCCAATATTCTACAGCATTTCTTGCAATCTCATCGTCTCTCTGGGTTCACTCACAGTGTTTCTGTTCCCAAACGCTGCGTAGAAGGGTTCAGTGTTTGGGAAGAACAGATTCTTAATGTCTGTCAAACACGCCACCTTAAACTTCTCCGGCCTCTTCTCGATTACCTCCCTGAAAAACAGAAAGAGATGGCGTGTATCTACTTGTTTTACTATATTTACACTTTATAACGTCAGTCAAAGTTGTTATGCATTAAATCCTTTATTTGGGTCCAAATACTAGGGTAACTTTAGAGTTTTTAACATAAAGAATAAAATCAATTCTGTATATCCATGCAGAACATATCTATAGAATCTCAAAAATAAATCATGTAACTCAAATTCTTTTAAATCAGTTTGTGCTATTTTATTTTGAATTGATTACATGAAAATGGAATCTGGGTTAATATAAAATCAATAGAAGGCCACAAGATGCCTTCAGATAAGTAGTGCTGTCAAACGATTAATGGCATCCAAAATAAAAAATGTATTTACATAATTTATTTGTGTGTACTGTGTATATTTATTATGTGTATATATAAATAAAAAACACATGCATTTAAATATTTAAGTAAAATGTTATGTTTAATTGATTAATCATTTGACTGCACTAATAGTTAATTAAATCTGTGTGTGTGAGTGCGCACTGCAAGTAGTAAATAAACATTTTACAAGAAACTTCTATTTCAGTCTTCCTGCTTCAAAAATTCACATTTAATTCAATGTGTCACTTGATATTTTCTTGTGATTATTTGTGAAATTTATTTGTAATTTATTTAGTATAAAGAAAATCCTACAGCTACAATCCTTTTTTTTTCTCAGCGTGTTTGTGTGAGAGTAATCACCTGTGCAGTGCTGATAGCAGGCTGCTGGGACTCAGTAAAACGGGTCCCTGGGGTAACATGGTTCCTCTCTCATTTACCCAGTGCAGGTAACCCCGCGTCATGTCAGCCATACCGATCGCCCTCGCCGAGCAATACAGAAACTTATAACCATTCCTATGAAACATACACAGGTGCATTTCACTCCTCATCCTACTGACCTATCAGAGAATCAGAGAAAGCGTGTGTGGCCTCTTACTGGCTGATGCTGTGATACAGACTTGCGATGCCCTGATGGGTCCAGTCTTTACCCAGCGTGGGCAGAATGTGCCCTAGCTTATCTGACCTGTGAAAGAAGATCAACAACGTTACACGAAAAGATAAATTATTGCTTAAGGTTACGATTATGTTTGCGATGATGTACCTGGTGATTGTGCCGTCGATGTCTGATATGATGATTTTATCATCCCAGTTCCACAGGTAGATGATTCCTTCACAGCGACACGTGCCCTGATACTGAGTCGTCACACTAAACACCGCATCATTAGGACCGTCCTTTAGCTGCAGACTGACCTACAGCAGACACACAATCAGAGACACTTCTCTCACAGGTAGTTTTGGAAACTCTGAATCATTCTAGTGAACTGGTGGACTACAAGCATCTTTTGCAGCTATATACACTGCCATTCAAAATTCTCTAATGTGTACCAAAGTTGCATTTATTTGATCAAAAATACAGTAATATTCTGAAATATTATTACCATTTCAAATAACTATTTTCTATTTGAATATATTTTAAAAAGTAATTTATTCCTGTGATGCAATGCTGAATTTTCAGCATCATTACTCCAGTCTTCAGTGTCACATAATCCTTCAGAAATCATTCTAATATACTGAATATTTGCTGTTCAAGAAACTATCTTAGTACTATCTTACTGTGACTGTTGAAAACAGTTGTGCTGCTTAGTATTTTTGTGCACACAAATTCAGGATTCTTTGATGAATATAAAACTAAAAAGACCAGAATTTATTTAAAATAGAAATCTTTAGTAATATTATAAATGTTTTTACTGTCACCAGTGCTTTAAGTGGCCCAAAAGAGGTGCCGGTACTCTATTATAGCCAAAAAATATTATTACTATTATTACTATATTGAAGGGGTTTTATATACAGCAGTCAACAGGTGACCTTAATAATAAATCCTTTTATTAGTTTGTGGATTTGCTTGAGCTAGAAAGAACTACTGAACATAAATAAAATGTGCAAAAGGATTTTGAAAAAATACCCTTAGAAAGAGCTACTGCATTCAAATTGACTCAAATTATTCGCGAAACCCGCTCTGAACTCCCGAACTGATTCAAATGATTCGCGATCCCGCTCCGAACTCCCGAACTGATTTAAATGATTCGCGATCCCCAAATTGACTCAATGATTCGCGAACCCGCTCCGAACATAGACAGTAAAAGAAATGGACACAGCGACCCCATTGGAACTCAATTGAGACAAGTGAAGACCATTTTTAGCATTTTTTAGCACTTCCGTTTCTGACGCGCAGACTCAAACAAAGCTTGACGACGTCAGCAACCTGTCTGACAGATGTAAATGTTCTAGTAGCTGTGCGTGCAAACTGCCATCGTTAATCTTGCAGAGATGGCGAGCTTGAGCGGGGAGTTCTTTGTCGTGAGTGAGCAGGAGTAAGTATTCTGATTAATTATTTTGTATAGTATTTTAAAATGTAACGCCAGTACGCCATATTAAGTTAATTGCCTGCGAGCTTCTCCTCCTGTCTGTACGGTAATGCGACAGAGAAAATAGTGGTTATGACGCAATCGTTAGCCTATTTTTTACAAAAACTGTTTATACAGGGCCATAATGTAACATAGAAGGTAATGGAGCCCTTTATACATTGTCGTGTATCTTTAGAAATAAATAATGGACAAACCGAGTCTTTAAACGCCTCAGATGTAAAGTTATTCGCTGTCAAAGGGACGCCAAAATGAATGGGAGTCAATGGGAATGCTAACGCAAGTGAAGTTCTGCTACAAGATGGCAGCCCCCACCCGACTTCAACTTCCGGTCGACTTCCTTGCCCCCTGGCTCCGAACTCCCGAACTGACTTAAATGATTCGCGATCCCGCTCCGAACTCCAAAACTTACTCAAATGATTCGCGATCCCCAAACTGACTCAAATGATTCGCGAACCCGCTACGAACTCCCGAACTGACTCAAATGATTCGCGAACCCTCTCTGAACTCCCGAACTGACTCAAATGATTCACGCTTCATACTCTAAACTAGGAAGAATTAGAAAGCGTGCATTGTGAAGGGCGTTCTGAAAAGCGGCAGCGCAGACAAAGGATTAAAACCTCTATTAAAACAGATGTCCAAATGAATGTACCAAACGCTAAAAGCACGTTCTGGGTGCAAGGAGAAGTGGCAGTATGCTCAAGAGCTATATTTGGAAGTGCCGGTATTTTTACAGTCTATGGTACCGGTGTGTACCGGCCCACTTAAAGCGCTGACTGTCACTTCTGATTTTGACTTTAATGCATCCTTGCCTCTTCTCGTACGTATTTTTGTACAATCTGAATCATTCTAGTGAGCTGGTTCATTTGAATGAGTCACTGATTCAAGTTCTGTATGGGATTCCAGAGCATTTGTTTTATAATTAAATATTTTGCTAAATATTACTTTTTGGTGCTTTAATTAAATTAGGTTTTACTAGTATTCAGTCTGGCATCAAATCTGTTCCAGGTTTATCTAATAAATTAAGATTAAGATCGTAAATGTTTCTTAATTAAATTCAATATTCTTACCAGTTGTTCTGAAGAGAGGCGAAGTGTTTTCTGATAGGACACGCCCCCTCCTGCAGGGGCGGGGTCTGTGTGAACAGGGACAGGGCTTTGTTTTGCAGTTAAGTCTTCATCGCTGGAGGAGGATTCGTCTTTCCGCCTGTAAACACATTTTTGATCAGGCAAATGAATGATTACAGACTGCAATAATTCAGATGACATTATTCTGTCAGATATGAACCTGTTCTTGATGGTCTCATCTCCTGCAGGACATGATGAACCGCCTGAGACTAAATCCTGCAAACACAAAGGACTCACCTATAGGGACTTCACATAAAGTCACAAACCCTTGAAACAAAGCCCATGGTGATGAGGTGTACATGTTTGAGTACCGGTTTAGAGCTGTTTGTTCTTCCTCGCCATGAAAACCACCATCTTCCTTGATTTCTGGGCATTTTCTCCTTCATAAGTCTCTCTATGGTGGCCTGTGAGGGACATGCGCACAGGCGTAATGCTCAACAACTGCTGGGCTCTCATGCAGGGAAAAGGATTGATAGAAACTAGTGCAACGAACTGAAGAAGTAAAGAAACGAGGTACGTGACAGAAGACAAACTCCAGCATAGAACACACATGACTGAGCCTTGCAAACTAAAACACACACACACACACACACACACACACAGGGAGGTGATACACAGGACAAGAAAACACATGGGAAAACTTTATCCCAGAGTCATCTTACATATGTGAAGATGTCAAACTACAAACGTCTTGTGTTATTTGATCAAAAACACAATATGAACAGTAAAATCATTAAATACTACAGTTTGTGTTTCCTATTTGAATATATTTTAAAGTGTAATTTATTCCTGTAATCAAAGTTGAATTTTCAGCATCATTACTACTGTCTTCAGTGTCACATGATTTTTTAGAAATCATTCTAATATGCTGATTTAGTGCTCAAGAAACATTTATTATTATTATCAATTTTGAGAACAGTTGTGCTACTTCATATATTTGTGTATAATATATTGACATTTTTTTTTAGATTATTCGATGAATAGAAAGTTAAATCAAAAGAGCATTTATTTGTAAATAGAAATCTTTTGTAACATTATTATAAATATCTTTACTGTGACTTTTGATCATTTTAAAGGGATACTCCACCATGTTTTCATATTAAACTATGTTTTTCCCTTACCTAAGACGAGTTGATACATACCTCTCTTGTCTCAGTGCGGTGACACTTTGAAAGCACTTAGCTTAGCCCATTCATTCAATATGGGCCAAGCAGAGAAGCTACCAAACACCTCCACGTTTTCCCTATTTAAATACAGTTACTCGCGTAGTGTAACTCGACCTAGGATGGTAACACAAAACAAAACGTTGCGCTTTTCTAAGCGTGTAAAATGGATAACTATATTGTATGGCGGAATACCATGGCAAGTGCTTGTAAGCACTTCGTCTTGGCGCAGTAATATCTTCACTCGTGAAAAATCCTCTCACCGTCCCATGCTCCCTCTAGTGAAGATATTACTGCGCCAAGACGAAGTTTTGTATAGTTAAATATGAAAACACGGTGGCGTATCCCTTTAATGCATCTTACCAAAATAAAAGTATTTGCTTTAAAAAAAAGAAATCTCACCGACCCCCAAAATGTGAGTGACTCGAATCAGTGAAATAAAATTAATATGAAAGCACTGATTTGTAAGTGTGTGTGTGTGTGTGTGTGTGTACCTTAGACAATGGTTTCTGGAAGGCTTGCATAGCCAACATAGTTTATACTTTTTAGCAAGTTTGCTCTAAATTCTTTACTGATGTACGAATAACTATAGCAATATTATTTCAAAATATTCACTTATTGGACTGAAGCAAAATCTTACTGATTTACATTACATACTATAAAAATGTAATCTTAATATTTGATCATGTAAGTATCAGCATCTGCACCAAGCATATTTTTCCTCAGTGGTGCTCAGAATATAGCCTAATTTATTTAATTTACTCCTCAAGTATGAGCTTCATATTCTTACGATATCATACTATGTAATCCATGAAAGCCTGATGTATCAAATATGATATTTCTACAAATATTTTGTCAGAAGGTTCAAGATACTCAAATAAACATGCCTCAAAAGCCTGATATATAAATTTGATAACCACATTTTACTATGATTTTTCAAAAAAATTATGTATGTATATTCAAGTTAACCTAAGTTGCTTCAGTAAGAGTTTGTCTTGAAATTCAATTCAATTTTCAATTCAAGTTTATTTGCATAGCGCTTTTTACAATACAAATCGATACAAAATCAAAAAGGACCTAGGACAGATCCTCATGGCACACCATATTTTACTGATAATAAATGAGATGACTCCCAATTTAAATAAACAAAATGGTAGCGATTGGACAGGTAGGATCTAAACCATCTTAGAGCCTGCCCTTGAATACCTGTATAGTTTTGTAATCGATCTATGAGTATGTCATGATTTATGGCGTCGAATGCAGCACTAAGATCGATTAAAACTAGAAATGAGATGCAGCCTTGATCTGATGCAAGAAGCAAGTCATTTGTAATTTTAACAAATGCAGTTTCTGTGCTATGGTGAGGCCTGAAACCTGACTGAAATTCTTCATACAGACCAAATATTAATGTTAATCTTAGATTTACCTCATAAAATAATTCAATTCTGAAAATGAGATTTTTCATACTATTATTTCCTTGTTCATGCTTTACAGAGTTAGGGCAGCTTTAAAGAGAGGTGACATTATGATAACACACCTTTTAGGGAAGTAAAGTGCCGCCACTTCTGGCTCCAGATCTTTTATATCATCCAAGTACACGCCATCAGAACCCAGATGCCGGCTTTTCTTATCTGCAAGAGAACACATGCATCACTATGAATTACATAATGCACAAAAACAAGCTGAATTTTTAACCAAAAAAACAATGCACAATAACCTTTTCTTTTAGAAGGGGAATCAGTCTTGTTTTGTGGGCGGGGTCCAGCCTTTGCTCCGCCCTCCTCAACCTCTGACATCACCCAAGCCGCTGGTGTCACATCCTGCTCTTTGGCTCTGTTTGATTGGCCATCAGAATCTAATGTCCGGTTTCTGTTATGGCCATGGGTTGCCATCTCAGGGATGACTCTGAAATGTGTGTTGTCAGAGACCGGGATTGACAGTGGACATGCAGGCATGACATCTGGTTTCGTTGACAGAAACGATGGCTGTAAATACATAATTTTGTTAGGGAGTAAGTATGAGTTTAATATATGAGGGGTATTTCGAATCACATGGATGTTATAGTTAATGTTAGATGGATTAATGTGTCAGTGAGTTGTTTTTTAGGATAACTCTGACCGTGGCAGCTTGCGGTAACTCCCCCCAGGACCACAACATTGCCGAATCCTCCAGCTGATCTTTACTAAGAAGCTCAGAGTCACTTTTAGGTGTGCACGGACGAGACACATTAGGACTGGAGAGAAAAAACAGGTTCCTTTATTGCACAAACTAGATATTTATATGCAAAACTCATTAATACTGTGCTAATAAAGCTAAAACAAATTGCAGGGAGAGCACTGACAGAAATTTTTTGGCAATATTTTAGCAGAAAAAGTGTTGAATAGTGGTGCGTGTGAGCAAGTCTGTGTATTTGTACACCACCTGTGAACAGGACTCCACTCTCCATCTGAACGAGCATGAATTGTGTTTTGTGTGTTTTCAGTGGATGAACCTCCATTCATCAGGTCTCTACACACATAGATACATAAGAAGATACCTATGTTGAGCAATATAGTTCAAAAATGTTTTTAAAAGAAGTCTTTTGTGCTCACCTAGGCTGCATTTATTTGATCAAAATACAATTTTAAATAACTGTTTTCTATATGAATATATTTTAAAATGTAATTTATGTGATCAAAGCTGAATTTTTAAGCATCATAACTCCAGTCGTCAGTGTCACATGATCTTTCAGAAATAATATTAGAGTCATTTATGACAAAACACTATCAGCTATTTTGATATGTATGTATTTGCTCTGAAATGGCTTAAACAGAGATCAGCTGACCTGTTCTGATCGGGCTCGTCGCTGTCATTGATGTCGATGTTGAACAGTTCTTCCTCTGAGAACTCCACACTCTTCTCCACCTTCACATCCTCCACTCTGCACTTCCTTCTCCTCTTCCTCCTCTTCTTCATCACTGCATTCTCGCGGCTGGAGCCCATCAGTAGCCCCCCGTCAGACGGAATGGGAGAAGTGGCCAGGTAAGATGGAATCACTTCCTGTAAGGAATCACAAAGGGAAAGTAAAAAAAAAAAGTGAACATGAGACTTACAGTTTGTACTATCATTAGACATTAGTACGACGTTTGTTTAGGCTCTAAATGGGGTCAGGTAATTTTATTGAGTAAATATAAAATGTGGTGTAGTAAGCTGCAGTGTTAAATTACAACAAAACTGAGGAAAATAAGACTCTGTGGGAATAAAAAGAGGATGTTCATTCACTCAGCTGATCTTAGCACCACAAAGTCTGATTCTTATAAACAAAACATCTTCTTTCTTTTCTTTTCTTTTCTCAAAGAATGTCAGATTCACAGAGGCCTCAATTTACTTCCTGTATTCCTTTCAATATGATCCCATTCAGAAAACGAATCTGTTTAAGTATACTATTCTGTTCCAAAATGCTGTTCTATGTTCTAACATCACTGTACTGTTCTAGAATATGGCACTGTTCTTTTTAGAATTTAAGAGCTTAGAATGTTTTGAAAACATTATAAATTCTAAAAGTATTACATTGTGTTCAGAATCTGTTTCAGAAAACTGGATCAAGATGACAGCAGGATCAGAGTAGGCTTTGAGCATTTGAAAATACTTCAGACTTCCATGCAGCTTTACATTTATTTAATCGAGATCTGTTATGTTTATATCCTTTACAGTTCAAATATCTTTGCGCTATGTCAATTCATAGGTCAGAGGTCACCAAACTTGAGCTTGCGTTCTCTGGTCTCCAGTGCTTAATATGAATAGAAGTGAATGGAGCACATTTTTAGTGTGACCAGAGTTTTGGAAAGGAAACTAGCATGAAAATTGGTCATAATGTGAGGGATTGCATGTTCTGCACCGGATCGGCTTCTGTCTCCTTGACAAAGAAAGCTTCTCCGTTCTCGCCCAGCTTCATGTGCAAATCCACAGGTTCCCCATTGATCTCAATGTCTACCTGATCGACAGAGAGAGAGAGAGAAGAGAAGTCAATACATTCTAGATCAACCGGATGTCATAGAGAGGTCAGAAGTCATATCACTCACCACTTTCTCTCGTGATCTCAGGACACCCATTTTTCCGAAGCGTACGTGAAATGGAGAGCAGATTAGAGCTCCATCTGGCTGCCGGACAACAATGACATCTATGCAGCCGGACAGAGTGGCAGGATTCAGACCTCTGTAGAGCTCCTTCACCTGCACAAACACCTGCCCCGCTAGCTGACCCACGTAATTCATGGTCTGAGACTAAATGGAGAACAGAGGAGAGACGTCATTTATGGAGTATGGTCAGTATGAACTCTATGGAACATTTTTGGAGTAATTTAGCAGTCCATCACTTGCTCACCAATGTGAATGGGTGCCGTCAGAATGACACTTGTATTTTGGCAATGGTTTGAACTTTTGACGTTTCTTAACGATGGATTTGTTCATTTCAAACACTCAGCTTTTCACTTTTTGAGACATTAACTGATGGACTGGAGCGGTGTGGATTGGTTGTGGATTACTGTGATGTTTTCATCAGCTGTTTGGACTCTCATTCTGACGGCACCCATTCACTGCAGAGCATCCATTGGTAAGAAAATTATGTAATGCTAAATTTCTCCAAATCTTTTCCTATGAAGAAACAAACTCATCTATGTGCATCTCGGATGGCCTGAGGGTGAGGAAATTGTCATTTTGGGGTGATCTATTGCTTTCAGAGAGAACAGCATATCATAGAAACTAGAAAGTGGATGTTTTTGACAAGAAAAAGCACACAACCAACCAAAACATCCTAGCAGCCACATAACAAAACTCTTAAAGGCACTCGCTACACTTCAGCTTTGTGGTTGCAACTTTTGTATGGGCATCACTTACAATTCCTACAGAAAATCTCGCTATTTTTTCAATTACATTTGGTAAATTAGCCAATAGTGGTGCAGAAATTACACACTTTGCTTTGAAATAATCGAGTATATTAAGCATTGTATAATGAAGGACATTAAATTCTAATTCATAACAACGGCAAATTAATTATTGATTTTCTGTCATAATCTCTAGCGAAGGTCATGACAGTATATCAGACTACAAGCAGGAATTCTGTCACGTTACTTCTACACTTGATCAAACAGACATGATGCTTTTATCAAATACTGTCTGGGCAATATGAAACATTCAGTCCTCAGCTGAAGGTTAATGATCTGACCATAACATACATGTTTATAGACTCTATTTAAGACCACCCGTCTGTCAAACACCTCAGGATCAGATTTCAGAATCTGTCCTGTACTTACATACACAATGTCAATGTGCTCATGTGATATTATCACTGCTGTACACCTCCTAGTGTCATATTCCTCCATAAGTTAATAATGTCAGCCCCAGACATGCTAACTGAGTTAAGAGAACAGATGAATCCAGAAATATCCAGAGAGGAGGGCTACGAAGCCATCGGTTTCTTATTGAAGCATTAAGCTTTAAGTGGAGTCAATGCAAAAATGACAGAGAAAGAGACAATCTGTCAGAATATATTTGAGTTATTTGTATTCAGTAATTAAAATGTAATCGTTAACAACATAAAATTATATTATAACTATATTATTTTAAAATTAGCATAATAATATTAAGCGTACATAATAATATAAAATTATAATATAATATGCATTAATTAATAATTATAATATATAATCTGATATATAAAAGTATAATTTATAATATTTTTTATTATTTATTTATATTAATTTCTTATTTCATATTAATAAATAAATTATAAAATGTTATATTGTAGCATACTAATTTTTTTTTTCGACATTAAATAATCGGATACTTAGAAAAAGACTAAAAGATTAAGGACAGATATGAACACTTATGATATGAACAGGACAAAATATCAGCTTTGAAAGTGACTCATCAACAGCTGTCATTATATGAGTTATGCAATCAGAATAAATACGAAAACATTTTTTACACATGTCATTTAAGAATATCAACAACACAATTTCATTTCACATCCCAAACCATCATCAATAGCTTGCTGTAGTGGTTTATACTAACGTTAGGTAGATGTATGTTCGTAAATAAAGTCTCTCTCACCTCTAGCTTCGCTCAGCTAATGGTGTTGAGGAGTGAAGGACAAACAGAAATATTCATACATTCATACTCTCGCTGTCATATTTTGCGTCTCGTCAGCGGACGATGTGACGTCACGTACACCAAAAAAAAAAAAAACATCAAAGAAATTAGCCGCTCTTGCGGGTACCCGCTGCTGAGTGAAAGCTGTGAATTGATTCTGCTGTCCAATCAGCGCACAGCTTTCATGACACATAGTTGCGGCTGTGAGACGACTGTGCTGACCAATCAGCGCGCAGTTCTCATCGTCCCGAGTGGCTCTAGTAAGGTGATCCTCTTGTCCAATCAGTGAGCCGCTTTCACTGACGTTCAGTGTCTGCTGTTTTTAACATTTTACATGTAGAAAGTTTAAATGCATAGGCAAGTTGAAATACATAAATATTATAAGCTTCATAAAATGTAAAGTAATGGGAAACATAAGGGCAGTTAATAAAATGACTTTCAAATCAACAAAAAGACACTGATAATATAAACAATAAACCAAATAAATAAAAACCTACAATATTAAGGTTTTTTTTTTGTCTTACATTTTAATTATGCAGTTAAATAAAATAATAAGAAAAAATACTGAATGAAAAAGTCATTGGAAAATAAGTAGGTTGTTGTTTATAAAATATTTTTATTTAGATTCTGAAATTTGAAATTGTTTGTTTAAAACCTTATTTCGGATATTAAGCTTAAGCAAATTGTAAAAGATGATGAAGAAGTGATGGGAAAGTGATGGGCCAGATAAAAGGCTTTCAGACAACAAAAAGATGGATAATATTGGTAATGTAAAAAATAAACCTAATACATAAAAACAATAAAAATATATAATAAACCTAACTGATGGAGATAAATAGATAGCTAAGTGGATTAATGAAGAAGGTGTTTGTTTATCTATTTATTATCGGCTTTTAATTTGAAAGCAAACTGTATTTTCGTCGCCGGATGCGTGTCTTTTATTTCTCTTAGTCCGTTTCCGGCGCGGCGGTGGTGTTGTCGTTGAAGCGCTATGGTATTTCGGCGCGGCCTCGATCTTTTCCCGTGAGTTTTTGTGTCGTTCTGCGGGTTTCATGTTCCGCGCAGCCGAGATCAAGAGCTTCGGTAAAGCGGGAACCGGCTGGTATGTGTCTCATGTGTTATCCCGTCTGTTTATTCAGAGCTGATTATTATTTGATGTGTGGATATCCGACCCGATCATACTCGCGATAAACTACCGTTACCGTTGTATTATCATGTAAGTTAGATTTTAATATTTTACTACGGTTTTCTTTAAAACCAAATAGCACAATACATGATTATGATAATAATACATTACCACAACTAACGTTTTCATGGCAATACCATCACTGGACCTTTACTTTTATTTACTCCGGTGTATTATTCAAAGACAGCGCTTGAAACCATCGGTCAACTGATTATCCAGATTAATTATAAACCAATAAATACTATTATTAACGTTACCAAGATTATGTATGGACACTGCCATTGAGAAGGTCAAATCATGGTAATATCATCTGATATCATCACCACAATCTGTGGGGACCTTAAATCCTGAGAATTGCATTTATATATCGAGTTTATAAATTCCCTGTTATGTACAACTCGTAAATAACAGAGAAAACTGTTATTTCTGGGCATTTAATTTAATTGTATTAATTTAAAAATGTACTTTAAATATTGGAATAGCAGTAGTGTAACAATTAACTAAATATGAAATAATAGAAAAGACTTTTATCTATTATTGTAGAATAATATAAAAAAAATATAGAAATTAACAAACCAAATATTTTTTTTAAATCATGATTTTTATAAGCAAAATTGATATTTTCTTTAGCTCTAAAAATATTTCATTTACAGGAAATGACCCTATTGGTACAATCTCTATAAAATTATATTTAATAATCCTACTCATAAATAAATGTATGTATGTTTTCTCATTTGCTCTAATTTCGAATTTCATTAATTCTGATCAGACATTTTCGGGTGGATCTTGGACAAGCTGGTCAATGACCTGATGTTGGTCCTTAAAATTAATAAAGTAAATTAATTGATAATAACAGAACAATTCTGCAAATCAAAGTATTAAAATAAATAAAAGAGAAATGATAGAAATCAGTAAACCATTATGTGACATGGCAATTAATTAGAAAAAATCATGGATATTTTTTTAAGCAGATATACGATATGTTTCTGTTTATATGTTTAGTTCTAAAATGTTTAATTGACTAGTAATTGCCCTGTTAGTACAACCTCTATTAAATTATATTATAAAATTCTATATTCAGTCATTATGAACAAATTCTTTTTTTTTTTTTTTTACCTTATCTCACTCATTCTTATCTGTCCCGTTAATGATGCATAAATTAATATAAATTATTGCATAACTGATACAAAAAAATCTTAAAAATAAATAATAGATAAATCATTAAATTTAACAAAAATTAATAATAGATAATTAATAAATCATTATGTGGCAATTGTTACATGGCAATTTTTGGCTTTTTTTTTTTGTCTTGATTGTACATGACTAGAATTTGCTCTGATAGTACAATCTCTATACATTTATAAGCAAAACATTTTCTTTCTCATTTGCTCTTTCATTTTCTTTTTCACCTCATTCCTCTCATTCTGATCAGGCACTTTCGGCGGACGATGGACGAGCTGGTCCATGACCTGGTGTCGGCTCTGGAGGAGAGTTCAGAACAAGCCCGTGGAGGGTTTGGAGACGGTGGAGATCATGCCCTGGCCGTCGGGTGCCTGCTGAAGCGCCAGGCCCGCAAGCGTCGTGGCCGTAAACGCCGATCTGATAACCCTCACCTGCCGTGGGACACCTGCCACCTGAGTGAAGGCTCTGAGTCCAGCGTAGAGGAGCAGAAAGACTACCGTTCATCCACGGCAGCAGGGGGCGCTAACACACGCGACAACAACAGTGACTCAGATGAACAGCTGGGTGCGAAGCGGCGTACACCACTCACTGCTGACTCCGGCAGGGGGAAGAGACCGCTGTGGCTGGACGACTTGAGCGGAGCGGATGTTTTGGGAACGCGCAGTTTGCGAAGGCGTCGGAAAGTCAAGCGCATGGCTGTGGACCCGCCACTAGATGTCGCCACCATGCTGGCTCCGCCTTCCAGAGCGACAACGGTGGGCGGCAGCAGGGAGACAGGGTTTAGTCCGGAGGCCAAAGGGAGTGACGCAAACAAAAACAGGGTGAAGAAAAGGAAGTTTATGGTGCAGAGACTCACACAGGACACGGCAGACGAAGGAGTGGTGGTGGAGAGCGAAGAGGCAGGACAAGCGACCAAAGAGAAGATGGACTTTGAGGAGCAGAAAGGCTCAGATGAGGAGATGAGTGACAGGTGGTTAGTGTTCTTCTCTCCTGTCTAGCCCCTCCTCTTCCCATTACTCTCTCCTTCAGAACAAGAGATTTCAAAATGCAAAAAAAAAAAGGAAAATAGGAAATTCTGTTTTGTATTAATAACTTTTTTTATGGCGATGTTCTTTTCATGACAGTTGTTTTACACCCAACCTATTTATCTAATTACCGTAATGCACAAATGCACAAAAATGCATAATGCCAAAATAAAACATGAAAAGCACAATGACAAATTATTTAGTATTTACTTAAATGGTCATGTACTTTAAATTATATTATGGTCATGTTTTAATCCCTTAAATTATGCTGATTTTAATTAAAAAACTAATATAAAAAATATTTTTCTTTAATACTTGAAATGAGTGAAATATAACAATACTAAAAATATTTTTATAGTATTGTAATAAATTTAAATATAAATAAAAGTAATATTCTTGAAAATTTAAATCAGTACTACAGTAAAATATTAGTTACAATTTATTTTCATAATTTTTTTAATATATTTGTAGTATTTTAATTAATTAGAATCACCACTGAGAGATTTACAAAAAAAAAAAAAAAAGTATTTAGATGCATTACAATGATAAAAATTTGAGGGAAAATGTGCTGAAGTGTTATGAAAAGAGTGATAATGTTAAAAGTCTTAATATTCCTAAAAGAAGAGCATTTTGTTTGTTCAAAAATGTTTGTTTTTTTCTTTTGTGACCTGGACATGTTTTGTGAAATTCCTTTTTAGTTCCCACTTATTCACTTTTATTTCACACTGAAGGCTTAAAACGCTGTGTAATGTGTGTTGTTACAGCGAGACGAGCAGCGTGAGTAACAGCAGTGATGGGGGTCTGTACACAAACGACGAGGGAAGACAAGGTGTGTGTACTCCTATATTTCAGAATCAGTATGTGTCATGTATAGAATGAGCAGCTGGTGTTTGAGAGTTGTGTGTGTGTTTCAGGTGACGATGAGCAGAGTGATTGGTTCTATGAGGGCGAGCCGGGCGGAGCTTGTGGAATCGCGGGTGTGGTGCCGTGGTGGGAGAGAGACTCTACTGAACTGGACCTCAATGACCCCGTGTTCAACAGCATCCTGACCGGAGCGTTCCCGTTAATGTCACAGGGAGCTCAAAGAGGTGAGCGTTCACACACGACCTCCACCAGAGGACAGAGCTCTACAAACCACTGTGAAGGAAACAAAGACCACCATAAACCTTCATCTCACTCTCTAAAAAAAAAATTAAGTTTGATAGTTTAACATTTAGAAATTATGAAATTAAGACCGTATTATTAGTAATGTAGTTTTACTTAATTTTTCAGAGTTTTTATTATTTTTCTTTAAAAAAATTTTTTACGATAATATTTTTTCTCATTTGGTTTCTATTTAGTAACATGCATATTTTTATTTATAATTATTATTATTATTATTATTATTAATTAAAAAAATATGTTACAGAATGATTCTTAAATAATCTAATATTTTTTTAACAGAAACTACAGTATACAGTACAGTATTTCTTATTTTTTAATTAGTAACTTTTATTTTTTATTATTCAACTATTAATGATTGTTATTATTATTATAAAATACAAATATAAACGTTACAAAATTTTCCTTTAATACTAAATTGTTCTGTTTTAGTGAAATATCACAATAGTAAATGTCTTATTTTGCTTTTAAGTAACTTTTATATTTTTTATATTTACTTCTATTATTACTACTACAAATAGTAATAATTATTATCATCATCATTATTATGAAATAGAAATATGAAAGTTACTTTAATGTTGATTTTTATTTTTATTTTATAGTGAAATAGTATTGATTCTTATATTGCTTTTCTTAAGTAACATTTTATTTAATTATTATAAAAATGTACTTATATAGAATAAGTAAATTTAAGTCTTTAATCCTTAATTGTTTATTTTACAGTGAAATAAAATAATATTATAATATATTTATTTATATTTGTTATTTGTTATTCAGTAATACTGCTAATAATAATAATTATCATTATAGTGCTATTATCATGATTATTATTATTAATATTATTATTATTATTGCTGAATAAAAGTATAAAAGTTGGCACATTTTTCTTTTTTATTTACAGTGAAATGTTACAATAGTATGTCTTAATTTGTTCTTACTTGCTTAATTCTATATATTTATTTAGTAAAAATTTTAAAAATCACTTTGCATTCACAGTTTTTATTAGGAAAAATTGAAATGCAATTTTTTTTTCCTGGTAAAGGTGTCCATGTACTAAGGAGGTTTATTACACCTGGAGAAATGTTTTCCTGTTATTTGGATCATGTGTGTTAATAGTTAGTGACTGGTTTTTGACAAACTGCTGTTTTTTCAGGGTTTCAAGTGCGGCTCGCGAGACAGGCCTGTCTTCAGCAATCACAGGTAGGAGCACTTTTCTAAAATATGAACTCATTTTTTTATATATATGTGTATGTGATTTTTTTTTATAATTCACTTTCCCAACAGGGAACCTCTCAAGGAATTTCTGATAGATTGCCCAGATTATCCCAGGATCCTCATGAGTAAGTCCTGATTGGTGCAGATCAACATAGCGATTGGCTCTGTGAGCATTAGTTTTAAGTTTTTGATGCCTGACTTATTCATTTGTTATGAAGTATATGATTTTTTTTATGCATTCAATCTTTTATATATATATATATATATATATATATATAATTATAAAAGTTTCAAATCTATAAAGTACTAAATTTGCTGTTTTATCTAAATAAAATAGATATCACCACATAACTTAACATCAGGCTTATTTTGAGTTTGTTTGTCCTTGGCAGGTCGTGGTTCAGCTCTGGGACCAGAAGAGACCAAGTGAGATGCCTATGCTTTATTTATGGCGTGTTTCAGGCCTGTATGCGTGTATTAAATCATCACGTATGTGTCTAACATGTTTGTGTATGTGCAGTTGATTTGGGATGCTCGCAGCGACAGAAGCCACAGGAAAAGCTGCTCTTTAAAGACTGCCAGCAGGTAATAATATATAAGAATCAGATAAGAATATTTATGACATTCAGAACAGAAAGAACTAGGGCAGGGATTGTTAAGTTATGTTTTATATTCTGCGCATGTGCGAAGAGCACCATTTTGGGGGTTAGCGCGGGTTTTTTGTAGTGCAGTTCAGTCTTGTATACGGAGCTGATGGAGTTGAATGTGTTTGAGCAGTAAAGAGTGTTATTGCTAAATACAGTTGTGGTTATTGAATCAACATTGGTAGCAGAGGATGGCTGCTGCTGGAAATTACAAAAATCCCCCGCCGTTTGACGAGAAGACGGCGTACGAAAGTTGGAAAAATGAGGTTGAAATTTGGAGACGTGTCACCGACTTGGACAAAAAGAAACAAGCTTTGGCAGTTACCCTGTCACTAACGGGCAGAGCAAGGGAGAGTGCACTGGAAATTTCCGCTGAGGATTTAAATGCAGACACTGGAATGCAAACACTTATAACGAAATTGGACTCTGTGTTTTTAAAAGAAGAAAAAGATCGACAATATGAGGCGTACACGGAGTTCGACCGGATCACAAGAGAAAGCGGCGTTTCTATGGTGGAATACATCGTCGAGTTCGAACATCGATACAACAGGCTACGTAAGTTCAAAATGGAGCTCCCAGATGCCGTGCTAGCCTTCAAGCTACTAGATACTGCCGGACTTACCGTTAAAGATAAACAGTTAGCGCTTACAGCTTGCCCCAGCGTTTCTTTCGTTGATATGAAATCAGCCTTGAAAAGAATTTTTGGAGATAACGTTGCTTCACCACTAGAGGGCGACAGTGCACTGCAGAGCGCAGATAGTGACACTGCCTATTACACGAGATACTCAGGTAAACGGGGAAATAAGTCAAACACCACACAACAACCCCAAACCGTGGCTCAAGGCACAAACCCCATTGATAAATATGGGAGAAGAACAAAATGTGCAATTTGCCAAAGCACTTATCACTGGGCAAAGGACTGTCCAAACAAAAAAGAACATGTAAGATTGACAAAAGATGAAGGACTTAAAGATAATGTTGAAGAATGCAACATCACTTTGTTTTCAAATGAATCCTTGTCTAACACAGAAATCTTCATGGTGGAGGCTTTAGGATCAGCTGTGATTGACACAGCTTGTACAAGAACAGTGTGTGGAGAAAAATGGCTTGATGATTATACAAGTGGGCTGCCACAGAGTGAGTTACTGAAAATAGATGACAAACAAAGTTCAAGACCTTTCAGATTTGGTGATGGCAAAGTTATTCACTCCACAAGGAAAGTCACCATTCCAGTTAAAATAGGACATACCAAGTGCAAAATAGAGACAGAAGTTGTTCCTGCAGATATACCAATGCTCTTAAGCAAGGCTTCATTGAAAAGAGCAAGTGCAGTTCTTGACATTGCAAATGACAAAGCAACCATGTTTAAACAACCTGTTAAGCTTGAACTGACATCTTCAGGACATTATTGTGTGAACTTAAGAGATGACAGTCATCTGGGTGAAAAGGAGACAAGTGAGAGCAAAACACAAAATGAAAATGAAATTCTTGCTGTGACAGAAAACATGACAACAAAAGAAAAGGAGAGAGTACTGTTGAAACTACACAGACAATTTGGACATGCTTCAGCTGATAGACTGCAAAAATTATTGGCCTGCTCAGGTAATCATGATGATGAAAGCAACACAATCCTCAAGAACATTGTTAAAAACTGTGATACATGTATCAGATACAGCAAGCCAAAACATAAGCCTGTAGTGGGTTTGCCTATGGCATCAGCCTATAATGAGACTGTGGCTGTGGACTTACATGAGCTTGAGCCAGGAGTATGGTATTTGCACGCTATTGACCACTTCACACGCTTCAGTACAGGGAGTATTGTCACCACAAAGAATCCAAAAGAGATAGTGAAGCACTTTATTCACTGCTGGATAAGTGTTCATGGTCCTCCATGCAGACTGTTTAGTGATAACGGAGGTGAATTTAACAATGATGAAATGAAGGACATGGCTGAAAAGTTTAACATTGAAGTTAAAACAACTGCAGCATACAGTCCATGGAGCAATGGCTTATTAGAAAGGCACAATCAGACCCTCACTGAAATTTTGCTGAAAGTGAAGAGGGACAACAACTGTGACTGGAAGACAGCTCTAGATTGGGCATTAATGGCAAAAAACTCTCTGCACAATGTCCATGGTTATAGTCCCTACCAGTTGGTGTTTGGGCAGAACCCAAATCTACCTTCAGTCCTCACTGATAAGCCCCCTGCTATGGAAACAAGTAAGAGTACTTGGATAGCTAAACAAATCACAACACTACATGCAATGAGAAAAGCATTCACAGAAGCTGAATGCTCAGAGAGAATCAGAAGAGCGCTTCGTAAGCAACTGCGGCCCATTCATGACAAATATGAAACGGGGGACAAAGTGTATTATAAGCGAGTAGATTGTAATGAGTGGAAAGGTCCAGGTGTGGTAATAGGCCAAGACGGTGTGGTGGTATTTGTCAGGCACGGCGGAACCTATGTTAGGGTGCATCAGTCTAGACTAAGAAAGGTGGATGATCCGCAAACAAAACTGGAGAAGACAGAAAGAGAACAAATGAAAACATATGAAAATCCTACAGTAACGCCAGCAGCAGATCTCAGTGACACTGAAAGTGAAAATGAGGAAGTGACACCAGAAAATGATGGACCTACTAATGCTGAAGATAACAGTGAACCTCATACATCAATGCTGCCAGGAGGAGATAATCTGGATCAATCCCAGATAACACAAACACACTCATCCATGAGCTGTGAAGGCCTAAGACTAAAAATTGGCCAAACGGTGAAATACATCGACAATCAAAGTGGACAAACCCACACTGGGAAAATCCTCAGCCGAGCAGGAAAGGCTACTGGAAAGCACAAGAACTGGTATAATTTGCAGTACAGTGAGCCTGAGGAAATTGCTGGGACAACTGGATCAGTTGATCTTGGACAGATGGACAGTGTTCAGGTGATTCCATTTGAACATTCTAAGCTGAGCACTGACTACAATGAGGATGATATAATGATAGTACATGATGATCTCTTCATTGCTGCAAAAAATACAGAACTCAACACCTGGAAGAGAAATGACGTCTTTGAAGAAGTGAAAGATGAAGGGCAGAAGTGCATCTCCACGAGATGGGTGTGCACACTAAAAGAAACAACTGCTGGAGTTCTGCCTAAAGCTAGACTTGTTGCGAGAGGCTTTGAAGAAACAAACACTCAAGACCTTCCCAAAGACTCACCTACTTGTAGTTCAGAGTCTCTAAAAATGATCATGGCAGTCATATGTCAGAAAAAATGGCATCTAAACTCCATGGACATTAAAGCAGCCTTTTTACAAGGTAAAGAGTTAACCAGGGACATTTACATTCGGCCACCAAAAGAAGCGCAGAGCAAAGAAATTATATGGAAGTTAAAAAAATGTGTTTATGGCTTAACAGATGCTTCTTTATTCTGGTATAATAGGGTGAAAGACACAATGCAACAACTGGGTGCTACAGTGTCAAAGGTAGATCCAGCTGTATTTTACTGGCTGGATGATTCCTGCAAAGTGATGGGAATTCTTGCATCTCACGTGGATGACTTTATTTGGGGTGGTACAGATGCATTCTCCACAGATATCATTCCTCAGTTGAAAGATGCCTTTCAAGTTGGACGGGAAGAGCATGACAGTTTCAACTATATTGGAATAGAAGTACACTCTCTGGAGAATGAAATACATGTACAACAAGGAACGTACATAAAAAATCTGCAACCCATTCCATTGGACTCTACCAGAGCAACACAACGTGAAGCTTCACTGACAGACATTGAGATGGACATGCTGAAATCAAAGATTGGACAAATATTGTGGGTTGCCAGGCAAAGCAGACCGGACATAATGTGTGACATATCCATTTTGGCATCTAACACAAAACATGCTACTGTTCAGACCCTGCATTGTGCAAATAAACTCATCAGAAAACTAAAATCAGAAGAGGTCACCTTGAGGTTCCAGTACCTAGGGAAAGACAGTTCTATTAAGTTAGTGGTGTACAGTGATTCCTCGATGGGAAACCTTTCAGATGGCGGGACACAGGGTGGACATTTCATCATTCTTATGGGAGAAAATGGAAAATTCTCACCTATATCCTGGCAGTCAAAACGCATCAGGAGGGTTGTACGGAGTACCTTAGCAGGAGAGACTTTGGCACTTGCAGATGGGATTGACAGTGCTGTTTTCCTTGCTACACTCTACTCAGAGATTACCACTGGTGACTGCTCATGCAAAAACTTACCCATTGTGTGTATAACAGACAATCATTCCCTTCTCGATGCTCTCAAATCTACAAAATCTGTCACCGAAAAGAGACTGCGCCTAGAAATCAGCAGTATGAAGGAGCTCATACACTCTGGAACTGTTCAGCAGATCTTGTGGTCAGCCACCAAAGAGCAGCTAGCTAACTGCTTAACAAAAAAAGGAGCATCAGCACTTGGCCTTTTGAAAGCTCTGAGCACAGGCGTTTGCCAACTTAAAGACTAAAATCATCTAACAATGATTTTCTTATGTTTTGTCAATGTTTAGTCATTCAAACTAAATCTCTGTTAACTAGTTTTGCATAAAAGAAAAAAAGGGGAGATTGTTAAGTTATGTTTTATATTCTGCGCATGTGCGAAGAGCACCATTTTGGGGGTTAGCGCGGGTTTTTTGTAGTGCAGTTCAGTCTTGTATACGGAGCTGATGGAGTTGAATGTGTTTGAGCAGTAAAGAGTGTTATTGCTAAATACAGTTGTGGTTATTGAATCAACAGGGATAAACGATTATTTTTTAAACGATTAATCTAGCGATTTTTTTTTTTTTTTGATGCATCGATTAATGTAACAATTAATTTTTTCAGACCGATTCGATTTCGATTATCTCCCCAACATTGCAATATATGTTTATTGCTCTTAAAATTACACAATAAAAGACTGACTAAGAATGCATTACTTTGCACTTGTATAGAGATAGCATTCAATAAAACCTTGAAGCATTGAAAACACATGAAACAAGCTTACTGAACACACAGGGCCTAGCTTACTGAAAAAAGATATTCTTTCAGATGGTCACCCAAAATACTTGTTTAGAGCAATTGAAAGAGTACAGTAACCAATGTAAACTTGAGGTCTTTAAGCTAATACAGAGAGTGCTTTTCCAAAAAATAAATAAATAATAATAAACAGTGGGAGCCAGCAGCCTGTCATGGAGAAAAAAAAAATCTCAGAATGCTCCACGTGAAACTTTGACGTTCCGCCCTTTTTCTATCGTGTTTAATGATTTTGGTTAATATGCACGAGGGAGGGAGAGAGAGAGAGCGAGCGAGCGAGCAAGACAGCGCTCGTGTAGTTTGAGTGCGCGAGCGCGCGTGAAACTTTGGTGTTTCGCCCTTTTTCTATCGTGTTTAATGATTTTGATTAATATGCACAAGGGAGAGAGAGAGAGCAAGAAGCGCTCGTGTTGTTTGAAGACTGTGAGTGTGCGAGCAGCCGGGGCTCTCTCTCGTACTGTGTGTAATTGAAAAAAATACGTAATTTTAGCATATTTACCCAAGTAGTAACTATCCTGAACTCTTGCTTTCTCTCTGTAGACAAACAAGTGGTCATCTTGGCTCCTTGTGTACTGGAGATATAAAGAGACGACGGAAAGCTGCGCCTGTGGCAGCCCCATCATCCTCAGGTAACACACACTCATTTACCATCACAGCTGTTGGGTGATCTGAAATGTTTCTGGATAGTAAATGTGGATGATTCCCTCTTGATTCGAACTCAAACACTTCATGGAAACATGTGACCCGTGTGTCATCAGGAAGAGGCAGAGGCTTGTTGGTGGTCATGTGATGAGATTGGCAACTGAGCGGGCAGATCAGTGTTGATCTCATTTCCTCATTAAAGAACATCATTTCCTGCCGTGATCTCTGTGACGCAGAACACACTGCTGCAGCCCTCAGGGGTCAGAGGTCACAGAGCTGAGATTACCAATTTCTCAGAAACTCTTTAGAGTTTGTGAGGAGCAGGAACTGTGACATGTAACATCAGGATTATTTGAAACCCATCTGAGGAAAGCGCTCTCCACTTAAGTTATGAGATTTTCAATGCAACCAAGTCCAGAAACACTGATTTAAATGCTAACACTTTAAAGTACGGTTAAATTGTGAAAAAATGGATAACGTTTTGGTTACACATTATTTTACAGTGTTCATTATGTATTTACATAAATGGTTGTTGTGCCATTCTGGTTAACTACATAATGCTTTGTGTTGTTTTTTAAAGATAATGAAAATTACAAATAGGTCTTGTTATTGGTCTAAGTGTTAATTATTGTAACATGTTATATATGTAACATAAACACTGTAAAATCAACTGTCACCCCCCTGAAAAAAAATTAGTGTGGAAACAAAGTATACTCAGAAATTAATAGTAAATTTCACAAATATTTATAAAGAATCCGCAAGGAACACATTTCATTTATTGTGAAACTGTGTTTGTGTGTGTATAATTTACTACAATAAACTTCAAAAAATCATTCCAGGGCATTTTAGTTGTTAAATATGTTTGTTCTTAACATATTAACACATTTTAAATTTAAACAGCCTGAAATGCTAAAATTTAAACATTAACATTAACCAAGATTAATAAGTCTCGTATTGTTAATTATGAGTGCTTTTTAGTTATTGCATTAACTTAGATTAATGTATAGAACCTTATTGTAAAGTGTAACAGTTTGCATTAATTCAAAAACAATATAAAGTAAAAAATGTTTTGAATTAACAAAAAAAAAAAAAAAAAAAAGATTTTTTATAAAATCCTCAGAAGTAAAGCTTCCACTATGGAAAACAATATTTTTAAGATGTAGATGTGCGAAATTGTAATAGAAAGTCACATTACAAAAAAAGAGTTTAAAGATCTTATGTAAGGACTCTTTCAACACATTAAGTGCATTAGAGACCAGTGAGCTTTACCGTTTAATGCAGATGATCTCTCTCTCTCTCAGGTGTGGTGGGTGAGGGTGCTGCTCCTCTCCCGGAGTCAAACTTGGGGAACCGTATGCTGCAGAGTATGGGTTGGACCCCGGGGTCGGGCCTGGGCCCTGACGGCAGAGGCATCACGGAGCCCGTTCGTGCGTCTCAGAGGCCAAAGGGAGCCGGACTGGGCTTCAACTGAGCTCGAGCTGAGAACAGAGAGAGGAACTCGCGCAAAGACGGTGCCCTGGGCCCTTTCTCTCTGTTAACCACAGCCAGCCAGCAGAGGACAGCACTGAGGTGACATGGATATGGGGAAAGATGATGGACAGAATGAAACGAAATGGAACACCTGGACTGGCCCAGATGAGGACTGACTGTAGAGCTGCCTCACTGCCCACATACACACACACACACACACACACACACACACACACACCGATTCATTTCAACACAACCATTAAAGCAAACAAACTAACTTGCATAAAAAAAAACATTCACCAAAAATTTATCATTACAGTCTAGAATTTCCCTTTTGTAATTATTTATTTTTTCTGACTGTACAATAAGAATTTCATGGGAAAATATTTAACTTCAAGATTCATAGGGGAAAAAATAATTAATTATATTTTGCATAACAAAACTGAAGCCTGTTTGTAAGACCATTAAGATTTTATGACATTATTTTCATGTTAATTAAGCACACTTCCCTCAACATTCGTGTTACTGTAATGCAAAACTTTCGATTTTTGTTACAAAGAGAATAAATTCTATTCAGTACAATAGTGGCCATCTTTATTTTTTCACATTGCAACAACAGTAATTAAAAAAAAATAAATGCACTTAATTTTCATTAAAAAAAATTATACAAAAAACAGGCTTCATTTTCTTTATGCAAAATATGATTTATTTTATTATTTTGATGTAGATTTTTCACTCCGTAATTCAACATCCTGCAGAAATATTTCAGTGAGCCTGTTGGTGGTTATCAGTGATGTTAATTACAATCCGACACTCAGTGAATACCAGCAAATATTAGCTCAATATTTGTAGTAGTATTCTCATTTTTTTCAAAATAATTAGAAAATATTTTCACCTCAAAAAACAATGTGTTTTAAGCAGATTAGATCAGTCCAAATGATCATCTGTCTCGTGTATTTCTTTTTTTATACTTGTATATCTTATGTCGCTGATAATATTTTAGTCTTTTTTTTTTTGGTAATTGGAATTTTAATTTTTCAATTAACTTAAACATTTTTTTTTAGTTTCTGGATCCTGTTTTTTGACGTTTGTGCAAATATCATGCACTAATACGGATTGTCAATACCTGAGCCAATCACACACTCATTAAAACCTGCATGTATGAAATGCTGAAAAGATGTAGACTGAAGCAAGCGACCGCTGCTCTTTTATGAGAGTCAACTCACGCGTGTTTTAATGATGAAATATGAGGGTTTGGGGTCCATTCTGTGTATTTCCAGCATGCATGATTCGAAATTCAATGAAATGCACGTGTATCTCAGAGTTTGAGTAATGAATAGGATTAATTGACTGAATTGGCTTAGCTGAGATGGAATTAACTGTTCAAGGCGGCGACACACTTACTTCTGACGACTGTCATTTCTGGTTGTCACGAGGTGAAGATTACACCATTGTTGGGTAAACGCTTCAATCCTAGATGATTGGAGATGCTATTATCTCGGCAGAACGTTTAGGAATCTGGTCGATGAGACAGGAAAAGTCTTTGAGCCGAATGTGACATCACTTCCTCTCTGGTGTTTGAGCAGAGCTGTACTTCCCTTTCAGGAACACATTGTATTTTACCATGTTTGCACTCAGAATGAACAGTTTCCAAGTGGTTGTTGAAATGAATGTGGAGCATGTCAGGTTTGTCTGTTCCTATGATTTGTACAACATGCCAAACTCACAAACATGCCACATTTGTTTACTTCTGTTTTTTTGTCGTTCTTGCCATTTTACATATTAGTAACGGGGATGATCTGGTCTCGACGTGTGTCTTCTGAAGTCAAAGTGATGTTTTGTTCATATACTGTAGATCAGTATTAAAGCGTTCTCTGCACAAGGCTCAATCTTTGAATCTTTCCCATGATCCTCCATCAGATTACATTACATAGCACAGTTCTTATAGTTGACTAAAAACATACCGTGAACTGAAATATATATTTTTTATTTCAGCTAGTTACCAGGGAAACATCTCTCATTTTTCATTTAGTTTAACTTGATGTACTAAAATAACTAAAGTTAAAATAAAATGAATAAAACAATATAGACAAATAAAACAGGCAAAAACAATATAAGTTACTAATACTAAAGTGGCAACAGAAAATATAAGAATTATATGCATAAGATTATATGCGTAATTATAAGTCTTCGTTCCATTGTTAGTTAGTTCCCTCCAAAATTCCTGTCATTATTTTAATAGAAAGAGCAGCTCAGACAGTCTGTTAAAAATGTCTTCGTTGTCAGTCCTGTGGGTTTACTATGGGTTGGAGAAAACTCAATTATCATGTTGATTGTTTTCTGGTAATTATTTCATATTCCGTGTGTGTTTGTTGTGATGACGGATCAATACTCATATACTCTCATCAGTCCGGCTGATCTCCAGAGTAATTCTAACTGTGCAATCTAGCAGAAAATTATACCAGCAGACTCGACGGCTTTCTGTTCTGCTTAACAGCTGAGATTTATTCAAAGCATCCAGAGTCGGTGTGAACAACGGAATCCTGATCAGTTCTGAAATAGAATGCAGTCAGTGCTACAACTTGAAAAATAATAGGAAAAAAAACTTAGAACATAGAAGTGGCATAATTTACTGCAGAAAGTGTCCAAAAGACCAAAACCCTTCATGGGTGTCCATTTTTTTTTATTTATTAATAGTTTTGTATAGTATTGTATACACTTAATAATTTGAACTGTTGAATAGAAATGAGAATGACATGTTTAAAGATACCTGCTTTTATCTGATGTTAATGTTTAAGGTAAAGTAGTTCTAATAGTTATGTCTCTAAAAAAAACATTATAGTTGTTATAAAAACCTTTTCCCTAATTTCATGTTCCCGGTCAAAAAGTTTCAGAAATTGCTCATAAATCTCTTACTATTACTATATTATAACCAAATCTTGGTTTCAAACTTTTTGTCAACTTGTTTTCTATCAATAAGTACAGGTTTTATGGATCATATTGTAACATATTTTTACTCAAAAACTGAATTGCATAAACTGATCATCATTAAGGCTTATGATCAAAGAGTTGAATCAATCACAACTCATTTTAAAAAAACACTCAATCCAGTATTTGGTGGTAATGGAGCATAATAATATTTTTTATAAGCCGGTCATTATCACAATAAAAAAACAAAACAGCAATATTAACTTTAATCCAGTATGATAACACTGAATAGCATTTTCAGGAAAACGAAAGTCTTCTCCAGATCAAACTGTGACCAGAACTCAACACGAGGGTTAAACAGCCATGTCTACACCTGTCTCTGTCTCACAGACGTGCGTGAGACAAGCGAGATGACAATGGTCACAGTCACAGGAAATCCAGCATGTAATCCTGCTCGGCTCATCACTTTGAGACCTGAGTTACGTAAGGCTCAGTTCACAGGTGATGGCTGTCACAGATACTCACATATCCACACAAATTCATTATAACAATTGTGGTAGAACAGGAATATGAGAGGACTGAATTGTGACCTAAAATACAGTACATTTACTAACCACATGATGACTGTCACACAAAACCAGAAAGCACTTCTTGATCTCTTGCATTGTAGTCTGATTTTATACAGAGTGAGTAAAGTCGGACGGGTGATTTCAAGTTGATCTTAAACCAGGATTTGCCAGGTTAGTGGCATCGAATTTATGAAAGATACTCTGTTTAGTTTGAGGCACTTCTTCATAGCAGTTAGTAGCAGAATTGTATCTTATTTAGAATCATACACATTTTCTACTAATTATATGTAAGTAAAGCTTTATTTACACTTCTTTTGTTCTCACAAACACGCAGCTTTTCGGTTCACAAGATATTAACTGATGGACTGGAGTGGTGTGGGTTGCTTGTGGATTATTGTGATGTTTTTATCAGCTGTTCGGACGCTCATTCTGACGGCACCCATTCAGATCCATTGGTGATGCAATGCTAAATTTCTCCAAATCTGTTCCAATGAAGAAACAAACTCATCTACACTGTTGATGGCCTGAAGGTGAGTCGATTTTCAGCAAAAACATATTTTTGGGTGAACTGTTCCTTTAAGACGCATGATTTGGATACCTAACCGATGTTGCTCTAAATAAACTGTTGTGCTCTAATGCAGCATCCAGGACTGCTATACCGCTTCTAAAATGTTTTATAAGACACCAGCAGTGAGATATTTGCTCTTTGTGAAATATTTCACCCGATGTTATGAACTGATATGTGTAATGCAGCGGTCAGACCTGTCCGTCTGATCTGGGTGTAGTTGAGATCAGGAGGGATGAGGAGGATGTTTAATGAGGAGCGTTTCCTGCTGTGAAGACTGCAGTGACAATGATGATGGTGAGAGAGTTGCAGGATCGAGTAAATGCCAGACTTAGACACTGAAAGCGTTGAGATCTCCCTTTGTTTTTCAGCTCAGTATATGTTTGCTCTTGGCACATGAGTGCACAGAGGCTTTTCTGGCTAATACCACTGAAAACACTGTCTGTTTACCTCCTGCATAATGGAGGCTTTCTCATTTCAAACACAAAGTTGCACTTGATCTCACATAAACACCTTATTGTTTCTTGAAAGTTTGGTGAGCATTAATTGCATGTGCAGGAGATGATCAGACATTTCTTGCTTTAAATTCAATTTTGAAGACAAGAATTGCAATAACGTTTATAGTGGAAATCTTTGTGTACCCTTCATTACTGTGTGTTTATACTTTTATGGAAGTTATATCACAGTAGTGCCATGGTTTTAATGAAAGAGCAATGTAAGTACAATGTAAATACCATGTTATATTAATATAAAATATGCGTAGTGTTTATCAAAGTACCATGGTATTAGCATCTAATACCGTCATTGTACTGTTTCTAAGCCTGTATAACGGGTTTGGAAGCTGGTTAGAAAATAATACTCTGTCTACACTGAGAGACGCGTTACAATTTCAGTACTGCCGTTAAAATGCATGCACTATAACCAGTTGTATTATAGACATGGTTTTATTTTTGTCGTGCTCCTTGCGTTTAGAAATACTCTTTGTCAGTTGTTTTCGCGTTTTTTTCTCATTTCATTCTCAAACTGGAGCGCCATCATCTTCTGTCAGCCTCACCTGCGCGAGGTTTATGAATATTCAGTAGAGCGCGCTCCCATTGGTCGATTTTCTGCTGACCTCTTCATTAAGGCGGGGCCAATGCGAAACGTCTATTTAATATTCATAAGCAGCGCTGCTGGGGTTTTAGCGGTCGTGCTGCAGTAGCAGAAACGCAGTGAATAGAAACAGAAGAGCGTTATTACAATAAAACATTAAAGACGAAAGAAAGTGAGAGGTTTTGTGTGAGAGAGTTTCCTCAGGTTTTGGTTTCATTCTCAGCTGTCTAATGGATCTAGTGCAGTTTTATCACCCGGAATCTTTTTCCTTCCCTTCTGAACAGAACAAGTAAGTAACTTTTATTGATTTATATGAGCATAATTAGGCTTTTACTGTTGTATTGTACTTTATTTGGTTTGCTGGAACTTTGTTATATACTCTGTGTGTGTGTGTGTGTGTGTGTATATTTACAGGATCAAATAGGAAAAAAATCTCAAAAAGGCTATAATGTTCTTATAATGACATGTGACTTATACTGTTCATGAGTAAATTATACATGATATTTGATTTATTCTATTGGGATAATCAGAGGATGTGATCGAGAGTAAAACCGTATGTACATGTGCTTATGAAAGTACATTTTTAAAAGTTTTTTTTTAATTGATCCCTAGATAGATAGATGTTCAGTTAGAATTTGACTATAAAAAATAAAATAGTAAACATATTTTTCTATAAATCAGAAATTGTTATCAATAATAAATATTTTAGATGCACATTCCACTAGCAAAACTGTCCATCATCAGACTAAGATCACTAAGATTAAAGTTTCCAGTCAGAGCTAAAATAATACAAGTGAACCTGTTAAACTCCCACAAAGAGTTTTTACACTTCAGTATTCGAGTTCTTTAAAGCACCATAACAGTCCTCAAGATTTCATGCTTTAAAGGACCAGAAACCAATATGTTGATCAGAAGAACATGTACTGTACCATCAACTATTGACCAACGTTGTTCTGAACAGATAAAATGATTACTGTGGACTTTAAGGAAGAATTCTAGTGATTTCTAGTGAAATTATGGAAGTGAGGCAGAGTTATTTTAATTAGTACAATTTCATGCAGCATTCACCGAACATTTCACAGCAATAGGATTTGAGATGTGTGATGGAGTCACAGGTAATTCCTCTGGATCCCAGACAAAAACCCTGATGGGTTTTAGGATCACATGACTGGCCGCTGTGTGTGTGTGTGTGTGTGTGTGTGTGTGTGTGTGTGTGTGTGTGTGTGTGAGAGAGAGAGAGAGATGGAGTGATAAAACAGGTGTGTTCAGGTGCTGTGTGTGCTGTAAACATTTTGTCTGACTTGGTGGGAATTATAGTTGTGCTGATAAAAAGAAAACCACTAATTTGCTGTTCTGTCAGATTGGAGATCATTTCAGGGTTTCATGCACTGTAAAACAAATCCTGGTAAATTTACAGTAAAAATAGTCTTTCCGTGAACCGTGGCTAATGAAAAAATACAAACATTATAAACATAAACAACCATGTGTACAGCATGACCAGCACAAGGACAATCACCATCAGGGTGACACATGTGATGTTAAAATAATACTTTTATTGCTATTAGTTTTAACATTAAACAAACCTACAGTACTGTTCAGAAGCTTGGGGTTGGTAGGATTTTTTTATGATTTTCTCTTCTGCTCACCACGGCTGTATTTGTTTGTTCAAAAGTTACAATGTGAAATATAAGAATTTAACTGTTTTCTGTTTTATATATATTTTAAAAAGTAATTTATTCCTGTGATCAAAGCTATATTTTCAGCATCATTACTCCAGTATTCAGTGTCACATGATCCTTCAGAAATCATTATAATATGATGATTTGCATTGCATATTAATATCAATGATGAAAACAGTTGCGCTGCTTCATATTTTTGTGGAAACCCTTGATGAATAGAAAGTTTAAAAGAACAGCATGTATTTGAAATAAAACGCTTTTGTTTCATTTTAAAATCAGTTTAATGTGAAAAAAATCGAACCCCTCTTTTGAACGGTAAAGACTTAAAATGTACATATAAATAAAATGACTTATTACTATATATATATATATATATATATATATATATATATATGTACTAATTATGACATAATAATGTAAACAATGTAAAATATTTTTTGTTCGAAATAAAATAATTTTCTATAAAAATTTTATTTTTCTTTCATATGGATTTGACTATAAATTAATGCACTTGGTACGGTAAAATTACATGTATTGTTTTTTAACCTGTTTTTATCATTTATACAGCTAGAAATGTAAAGTTTTTATATTTTCATCATTTTTATTTCCTTAGTTAACATGTTTTTAATGTAGCATTTAACCTCTTTCTTTTAAACTATCTAACATTTACAGTCTGTATAATCAAATTTTAATGTAATATTAAGATAATGCAGGCATGCATTTGTCTTAATTCTCATTATTCTCTTCATTTGCAAAGCTTTCTGGAAATGATGTCAATCGACGGTCACTGTCCTGCCAACATCAAGACCGAACCTTCGAGCCCTTCTTCCCTGTCGGACAGTCTGACCCAGCACAGTCCCGGAGCGTCGTCGGAGACTGGGAGCAGCTACAGTTCAGTGACTAAAGGACACCCGACAGGTCTGGGCTCTCCCGCTTCATACCCCGCGGCTGAGGTGGATCTCAGGCCTCCCGGCGCCCCCTGCAGGCTCCTGGAGGAGACACAAGTGAAGGGTGGATATGGGCTGAGCTCGGGCCCCAAACGCTTGTGTCTGGTGTGTGGAGACGTTGCGTCTGGTTTTCACTATGGAGTGGCTTCATGCGAGGCCTGCAAAGCGTTCTTCAAACGCACCATTCAAGGTCAGAATGTCATCCTGATGTCTGTTTAGTAGCATTGATACACTTGTTTTTGCTAATATTTTGAATTAGAGTCTACATTTTTATTTTTGGTTAAAGTTTTTTTGTTTTTCTTGTGGTTAAAGTTATTTTGTGTGTGTGTTTTTGGCATTTTTTTTATTATTTCGTGTGTGTGTTTAGTTTTTAGTTTATTTAGTTTTAGTTAAGTACCTCAAGTTAAACTAATAAAAAAAAATGCTTCCTTGTCATCTAGCTGAAATAAAATCAGTTTGTATTCTTTTAGATTTTGTTTTATTTCAATTAATGATTATTTTATTTCATGTAATGAACATGTTTTATGGCTTTAGTTTTAGTGAATGATGAAAACGCTGTATTAAATATATTTAATACATAGTAAGTGAAACTCTCTTCTGGTTCATTTCCATCTTGATCATTTCCATCTTGAGCACGTGAACACATTGCTCAGTATCCAGTGTGATGTCCTTTGTTTATATTCTACACATTTTGACAAATATAGTGGGTGATTCGGGTGTTTAAAATTCAATTTCATTTAATTAAATTGATCAAAAGTCACAATAAAGACTTATTTTTCAAATAAATGCTGTTCTTTTTAACTTTATAGACATCAGAGAACCCTGAAAAATGCATCATGGTTTCCACAAAAATATGAATAATATGAAGCAACACAACTAAAATATTCAAAAGGTGTTCACAACATTGATAATAATCATAAATGTTTCTTGAGCAGCAAATCTGCATATTAGAATGATTTCTGAAGATCATGTGACACTGAAGACTCAATAACATTTTACGGGAATCAATTACATTTGGAAATATATTGTAATAATATTTCACAATATTACTGTTTTTACTGTATTTTTTATGAAATAAATGCAGCTCGTCTAGTTAGTTGCACCGAGGGAAAGTGTGTCTGTGCGTGTTTAGTACACAGTTGTTGCTAGATGAATATTTTGATGATGATGGTGGTGTATATGTCTCTGTCAGGTAATATCGAGTACAGTTGTTCGGTCAGCAGAGACTGTGAGATCACGAAGAGGAGGAGAAAGTCCTGTCAGGCCTGCCGCTTCACCAAGTGTCTGTCCGTGGGAATGCTGCGTGAAGGTGAGAGCGTGTGTTAATGAATCTCTTAAAAACAGTCATATTTCACTACAGAATCCAGAGAAAATGAAGCCTGTGTTACTTGATTGTTTTTATAATGTTGTTTATATGTTTAAAGTGCTAATGTAATGAGTGTAATTGTCATATACATTTTTTTTGCATTTTATTTTTGCTGTGTTCTTGACAGTTCTTGTGAGATTCGCTACATGCAGTGCAATAAGTAACATGAATGGCACTCTATGCATGTTCTTTTGATTTGTTTTGCAATGAAAGTGTCTGAGATTAAACACACACATACATATCATGGGCTTCTGGAATATGCAGGTGTACTCAAGTGCTTTCATAAACACAACCATAAAAATAATAATTATATGCAGTCAGCAAATTGGCAAAGGGTGTTATACTAGCGCAGGTGTGGAGTCGCATTATTGCTGGCCTGATTTTATTTCAGTGCACCTGCTTTTTTAAAACGCTGCCCAAAATGTAGAAAATACTGTTTTCTGTTTTCTGTTTTCTGTTTTCATGCAGCTTTTCATTTCAGTCATCATCCCAGAATCTATGTGATGTTTTTTATTGTGTGTGACTCAGGTGTGCGTTTGGACCGGGTTCGAGGAGGACGGCAGAAATATAAGAGGAGAATCGACTCTGATTCCAGCGTCTACTTCAGTGTCCAGGAACCTCACAGAAAACAAGGTAAGAACCACACTGCATCTCAGCCGTACACATCTGCATCGCAGTGCACGTGTTTACCATATGTCCACTTTTTTTCCATCAGCATTTCTAAACTGCCTAAAATGTCTGGGTTTTGTCTTGGTTTTACTATAAAGTGCAACAGTCGGGATTCCAGAAGTTTACATGCAATTCCTTTTCTCTTAGCAATAACTTCTAAACCTTTAAAGACAGACCTGCTACTTGAACTCAGAGCTTGTTAATCGATGATAAATGCTTTTGTTGAAGCCATCAAGCCATCTTTTTGCATTGTTTCAACTTACAGTATTTATTAAATAATTTAGTTTAACAGCAGAATCCCTGGTGAAAAACTACATTACCCATGATGCTGTAGAGAAAATTGCAGCTCCGCCCACTCCCATGATGCACTGGAAATGACATAATCGAATGCAAATTTTGCAATAAACTTAAGATATTGTTTTTATACATACAACCAGTAACTATAAAAATATAGTTTTTATTTCTCCATCATTTTTAATTCAATTTTGTCATTTGCAATGGCTTATGGGATTGTAGTTCTTTCCCTTATTAAACCGGTTAAGCACAGTCTTGAACCTTCGCCTTTTTGTCCAATTTTCAAATGCTTTTTTGCTTCAAATAAAAGTTTGTAAAAAAAAAAAAAAAAAAAAGCGGCCGGGCATCAGTGTACTCTCTTCATTCTTGCTGAAGGTAATGACTGAAAAATAGTAAGTGCGTAGGCAGTGTTCATAATCAGCCAATTAGGCAGGATCAAGTAATAAAACTAGATAATGTATGCAATGTCATGCATGTCATCAGGAAAGCAAAGCCATTACCTGGATATTTTAGGCAATTTAGAAATCCCATAGGGGGAAAAGAGGATATATGATCACCATATCAGTGCTAATATTCTGTGTTTCTTTCCTTTAGCATCCTGCAGCGCTCAGGAGGAGAATAAGGTGGTGACCCTGCTGTTGGGGGCGGAGCCAGAGAAGGTATGTGCCATGCCTGACCCCGCCCTCCCCGACAGTGACATCAAAGCCCTGACGACCCTGTGTGACCTCGCCGACAGAGAGCTTGTGCTGAACATCAGCTGGGCCAAACACATACCAGGTACTAACAGACCAAAGAGACTTTAACCACACACACACATATGTATTATCTACCTTTTGTTTTGGATACACAGAGATAAAGTGCTGTTAATTCGGATGTGCTTCTGTGTATCCTAACAACACACACATTCTGTGGCACACTGGAAAGTCAAATGCATTAGATGCTTTCGGAGGAATTCAGTCATCAGCCCTTTCAGCAGCTCTAAACACATTCACACACACATTTATGTTATCTTTGAGTCTTTTGTTGGTATTAAAGCTAGTATGTAAATATATATTCTACAGACCAATTTTAACATTTGCTTTATTTATGAATCATTTATCCAAGGATCTCTTCTGTCCTCATTCTTGGAGGTTTTGTCAGATTTTGCTCACTTTTACAACTATATCTCAGTATCTTGGTACACACACACACACACACACACACACACACATATACACAGAGAACTGGCCAAAACCTGTTTTTGTGTTGATACTGACCTCTATAGTAATGCTTACAAAACAAACCACAAAACCAGGTGTGTGTGTCTCTTTAACACGTGACTGTTTGTATGCCATAGTTTTGTGCTCTGGATTACAGTATTTGCTAAATAAATTCACATTTGAGTGAATAAGTACGAGGTCATACAACACACTTCTGTTGTTTCTTAATAAAAGTTTAATAATACTGGCTACACAAATAATGATATGAAATGCAAATATCTATTTTTTAATCCATATTTTTGTTTCATTTTCAAGTAAATAAATCTAGACATTCTTAAAGATTTTCTCTTTAAGATTTTAAGATAAACAATTACAGTTGTTAGATTCAATAATTTGATATCTGTATATATTTGAACATTTTTTATTTTATATTAATCTTTCTTTTTACTGAACAACAAAACATTTTATTTAAAAAACATACATCTACATATATATACACACACATACAGTACAGACCAAAAGTTTGGACACACCTTCTCATTCAAAGAGTTTTCTTTATTTTCATGACTAAGAAAATTGTAGATTCACACTGAAGGCATCAAAACTATGAATTAACACATGGAATTATATATGGAATTATATACATGACAAAAAAGTGTGAAACAACTGAAAATATGTCATATTGTAGGTTCTTCAAAGTAGCCACCTTTTGCTTTGATTACTGCTTTGCACACTCTTGGCATTCTCTTGATGAGCTTCAAGAGGTAGTCACCTGAAATGGTCTTCAACAGTCTTGAAGGAGTTCCCCGAGAGATGCTTAGCACTTGTTGGCCCTTTTGCCTTCTGTCTGCGGTCCAGCTCACCCCTAAACCATCTCGATTGGGTTCAGGTCCGGTGACTGTGGAGGCCAGGTCATCTGGCACAGCTCCCCATCACTCTCCTTCTTGCTCAAATAGCCCTTGATGCCTTCAGTGTGACTCTACAATAGTCAATAGTCATGAAAATAAAGAAAACTCTTTGAATGAGAAGGTGTGTCCAAACTTTTGGTCTGTACTGTATATATACACACAGTGGGTACGGAAAGTATTCGGTATTTTTCACTCTGTTAAACTGCACCCATTTACTAAAATCATTTAAGTTCATTTTTTTTCTCATTAATGTTTACACAGCACCCCATATTGATAGAAAAACACAGAATTGTTGACATTTTTGCACATTTACTAAAAAAGAAAAACTGAAATATCACATGGTCTTAAGTATTCAGACCCTTTGCTCAGTGTTTAGTAGAAGCACCCTTTTGATCTAATACAGCCATGAGTCTTTTTGGGAAAGATGCAACAAGATTTTCACACCTGGATTTGGGGATCCTCTGCCATTCCTCCTTGAAGATCCTCTGCAGTTCTGTCAGGTTGGATGGTAAACGTTGGTGGACAGCCATTTTCAGGTCTCTCCAGAGATGCTCAGTTGGGTTTAAGTCAGGGCTCTGGCTGGGCCATTCAAGAACAGTCACAGAGTTGTTGTGAAGACACTCCTTCGTTATTTTAGCTGTGTGCTTAGGGTCATTGTCTTGTTGGAAGGTGAACCTTTCGGCCCAGTCTGAGGTCCTGAGCACTCTGGAGAAAGTTTTTGTCCAGGATATCACTGTACTTGGAGGCATTCATCTTTCCCTCGATTGCAACCAGTTGTCCTGTCCCTGCAGCCGAAAAACACCCCCACAGCATGATGTTTCACTGTTGGGACTGTATTGGACAGGTGACGAGCAGTGCCTGGTTTTCTCCACACATACCGATTAGTATTAAGGCCAAAAAGTTATATCTTGGTCTCATCAGACCAGAGAATCCTTCAGGTGTTTTTTAACAAACTCCATGTGGGCTTTCGTGTGTCTTGCACTGAGGAGAGGCTTCCATCTAAGGATTTAAGGATTATGGACCATTTAGGACCATTTAAGGATTATGGAGGCCACTGTGCTCTCAGGAACCTTAAGTGCAGCAGAATTTATTTTGTAACCTTGGCCAGATCTGTGCCTTGCCACAATTTTGTCTCAGCTCTTCAGGCAGTTCTTTGACCTCATGATTCTCATTTGCTCTGATGTGCACTATATAAGCTGTAAGGTCTTCTATAGACAGGTGTGTGGCTTTCCTAATCAAATCCAATCAGTATAATCGAACACAGCTGGACTCAAATGAAGGTGTAGAACCATCTCAAGGATGATCAGAAGAAATGGACAGCACCGGAGTTAAATAAATGAGTGTCACAGCAAAGGGTCTGAATATTTAGGACCATGTAATATTTCAGTTTTTCATTTTTAATAAATCTCCAAAAATGTCAACAATTCTGTGTTTTTCTGTCAATATGGGGTGCTGTGTGTACATTGAGGAAAGAAAATTATATGATTTTAGCAAATGGCTGCAATATAATAGTGAAAAATTTAAGGTGGTCTGAATACTTTCCGTACCCACTGTGTATATATATATATGTAGCTCTCTTCTGTGAACAGTTTTGTCCTCAAAGTTTAACTAAAGTGCATGTGTATGTGTCTAGATCAACCATATGTCATGATGACCAAATGTGAGAAACAATGGGAAAAAATCCTGAATTTTTTTACCTTTTGGGGATTTTTTTTAATCCCTATGAGGAAAACATCTTATAAATCATACAAAATTTTCTTTTTTTTATGTAAAAATTCATTAAAAAAAATAAATAAATAAATATATATATATATATATATATATATATATATATATATATATATATATATATATATATACATATATATATATATACATACATATATATATATATACATACATATATATATATATATATATATATATATATATATATATATATACATATATATATATATATATATATATATATATACATATATATATATATATACATATATGTATATATATATGTATATATATATATATACATATATGTATATATATACATATATGTATATATATATGTATATATATATATATATGTATATATATATATATATATATATATGTATATATATATATATATATATGTATATGTATATATATATATATATATGTATATATATATATATATGTATATATATATATATATATGTGTATATATATGTATATATATATATGTATATATATATATATATATATATATATATATATATATATATATATATATATATATATATATATATCTTTGACTATACAGTTTATACAGTATAAAAATCATTATGTCTATGGAAAGTCCCCACAAATCATGAAAACCCAACATGTGTGTGTTTGTGTATGTGTGTTTTACATACACAGGAGCAGTTGGTTATGTTCATGTCAGAAGTGTGTGACAGCAGCATTGTCTTTTCCTCGGCGTCTGAAGCAGGACATATAATAGAAGAGGACATTGCTGATTTAAATGGCTCTGGGGTTGCTTTATTTGTGTTGTTTGAGTGTCACGAGGGCCCTTTGATTCCGTTAACACGTTTCACAGACGTCGATACGGCCGCGTCCCCGGAGCTCGGCATGAACGGCAGCGCTGTCTCATTCAGCCCGCGATCGATCAGCGCTGAGATCCAATCAGCTAATGAACGTCTCTCAGGAGGAGAGCGAGCGAGAGATACAAGTCATTACAGCCCCTGATAAACATCAGTGATGGGTGAAATCAAATCAAAGCTCCTCTCCTCCTTCACCACGCCAAACTAATCACTGGCATTTTAATTAAGTGTGAGAGAACGTGAATGAGAGAGATTCGTCCGTCATTGACGCTGTTCTTCAGGAACAAGCCTCTGTCTCACACACACACACACACACACACACACACACACACAGAAACTGTCTTTCCTAACAGAGGTTACAGTCCAGTGTGAAATTAGCTTTAAAATTAGGTGGGTTTTATCTGTCAGATTCAAGGGTCATTTCCAATTGTCTATTTCAATATCTCAGAGGGAGTTTTTAAGCTGATCAGTTGAATTTTAGACATTTGAGTGATTTTTTTTTTACAAATATAGTTAAGTGATTAATTAGATTATTTTTACTTTAGCTGGTTAGTATTTAAATTATTTGGTTATTTGGCTGAGTTACTGCTCTGACAGCTTGCTTTAATTATATTATGTACAGTATTAGTTTAGTATATTTATATATTTAGGTAATTTTTATTTATTTAACTATTATCTGATTATTTATTTAGGTGTTTTGTATTGCTCGTTTAGCTCATTATTTGATTATTTAATAAAGTGATTAGTTATTTAGCTGATTATTTACTTACATGATGATTTGTTTATTTAGTTGTTTGGGGAAACAGTTGTTTATTTACTTGTTTAGTAGATTAATTAGTTATTTAGGTGATGGGTTGTTTTAGTTCTTTTGCTGAATATTTACTTAGGTGGAGATTATTGATGATTTATTTCCCAGACTTGTTTAGATATTTAGGCGCTTTTATTATTTCTTGACCCAGTTATTTAGAAAAGTAGCTTATTTAGTTCAGTGTTGTTTTTTTGAAACACACAGATCTCTGATCAGTCACTCCGTCACTCTTGCAGGTTTCTCCAGCCTCGGTCTGTCCGATCAGATGAGTCTCCTGCAGAGCGCGTGGATGGAGATCCTAATCCTGCGTGTTGCTTTCCGCTCGCTGCTCTGTGAGGACAAGCTGGTGTTTGCAGAGGATTACATCATGGATGCTGAACAGGCCGAATCAGCCGGTCTTCTGGAGCTCCACAAAGCCATATTACAGCTGGTGCGCAGGTACAGATCCATGAGGCTGGAGAGAGAAGAGTTCGTCACTCTGAAAGCCATCGCTCTCGCCAACTCAGGTAAAGATACAGGTACTTCCATAAAACATTTCTGCAAGGATTATTTAAAGAAATAGCTCACTTAAAAAGGAAACTTTGCTTAAAATCCACTCACCCCCAGGCTACCCAACATGTAGATAAGTTTGTATCCTTATAGAAATGTAGCATTCCATCACTTGTTCACCGATGGATCCTCTGCAGTGAATGGGTGCCATCAGAATAAGAGTCCAAACAGCTGATTAAAACATAACAATAATCCACACAACTCCAGTCCATCAATTAATGTCTTAAAGTGAAAAGCTTCCAGTTTGTAAGAAGCAAATCCACCACTGGACTCTCATTCTGACGGCACCCATTCACTGCAGAGGATCCATCGGTGAGCAAGTGATGCAATGCTAAATTTCTCGAAATCTGTTCCAATGCAGAAAAAAACTCTTGGATGGCCTGAGGGTGAGGACATTTTTCTTTTTGGGTGCAAAAATGGCTAATATCAACCTTAACACATTACTCACAGTCAATATTTTTGACCTGAATGACCAGATGTTTTGATTCCCTCTCTCAGACTCGATGCATATAGAGGATGTGGAGGCGGTTCAGGGTCTGCAGGACTCTCTCCATGAAGCTCTTCTTGATTACGAGTGTGTCCATCACAGCGAAGACCCTCGACGGACGGGCAAACTCATCATGACTCTTCCACTCCTCCGCCAGACCTCCACCAAAGCAGTACGGCACTTCTGCAGCATCAAGCAGGACGGACGCGTCCCCATGCACAAACTCTTCCTGGAACTTCTGGACGCCAATGTCTGATCCTTAACCTGATTGGACCGTCAAACAGAGGTGACGCCCCTCGTGCACACGATTGGATGAAAGATTATTCACAAATCCAGGGGAAACAACAGGCACTTGCCAGGACATATAACAATAATACAGGATATACTCGGACAAATACAGTTTCATATAGTCGAGGATGATACGATAACTTAAAATGAAGTATCAAATATACACTGCCGTTTAAAGGTTTGGGTTTTTTAATGAAATGAATGAGTCTATTCATCAAGGATGGATTAAATTGATCAAAACTGCAAGTAAAGATATTTATAATGCTGAGATTTCAATTTCAAATGAATGCAGTTCTTTTAAACTTTCTATTCATCAAAGAATCCACAACACATGTGATCCTTTCCACAAAAATATTGCCTGTTTTCAACATCCTTGAGCAGCAAAATCACTATATTAGTATGATTTTTGAAGGGTCATGTGACACAGAAGAATGGAGTAATGATGCTAAAAATTCAGCTTTGATCACAGGAATAAATTACACTTTAACATATATTAAAATAGAACACCGTTATTTTAAATTGTAATAATATTTCACAATATTACTGATTTTGCTGTATTTTTTATCAAGCAAATGCAGCCTTGGTTGAGTATTAAAGTGTTTTCTCCAAACAAATTACCAAGCCCAAACGTTTAAACGGCGGTGTATCAGTGAGTGCTGGATGTGAATATCATTCAATTATTGGAGAAACGACATCTCAAATTGAAGGCATTCCTTGTTTGCATTTTTACTTATTTAAATTATTCAAGTTATTATTTTTATTCAGTTTTAAAATAGCTTTATCATATTAGGGAGCATCATCCTTGCCAAATAATCGTAGTCAGTAATTGCTCTCCTTACACAGATATGAAGTAAAAAGCTGTTAAACAACATCTACTACAGAACTGAAGCTAAATGGCTCAGAGATGCAGTCTAAACAGAAATATAAAGTATAAATGAACAGCATTTAAGTGTCCAAACATCAAATAGAGATGTACCAAAGCACTTTTACTGAGTGACTTGATAGTATAGCATAATAGATACTGTACTAATACTGATCAATAGATCTGTACACAGCTGCACAACCAAAGCTGATTGCAACCTTTATTTATTCCTTTTTTACAGTGTTTTACTATGAACATTTCAGCACGCAAAATTGGAAGGTTCTTGCTCAGTCCGTATCAGAAAGGAAAAGCCAGAGCAATATCTGTTTTTTTTTTTAGCCAGTCACAGAGATCTTCTGAAGCAATAACTCAATGTTTCTGAGCTGCTGAAACACGGTTTTACTGAATTTGTCTTTGAATTGAATCCAACTCAAAGAAAACGTTCACCCAGAAAGAGAAATTCAGTCATTCTCTCATTCAATACTGAGGCATTTCATACATGTTGTGATGATCAAATACAAATATGTTTACCATGATAACACTGCAAGATACGAGTGTTTAAATGAGTTAGTAGAGCTACAGAGAAAAGTGTCTGTAAATATGAATAACGGAGCAGACTGATCTCTTCTGTGTGTGATAGACACATTCTCTGGTGACGTTCCTTCAGTCTCTGAGGAATTCTGTTATTCGCGGTTCTGTGTTTTTCTGCTTGTAAAGGTTTGTGGATGTTGTACAATGCTCTCAATTTTGTCTCATTATCTGTTTGATCATATGCAATAACTTTTTTAAATAAATAAATGCCATTACATTGTGAGATCTGTGTTTTTCATCTGTGATTTTTTTTTCTGCAGGAATTAAAACACTTTTCTGTTTGGAGAGCAAACACCGGTCAGGGTTATGTATATAATACACAAAACTGATTATTCTGGTTATGAGCTGCATGCTTCACATTAATTTGTGTTCAAACACAAAAATATCAGATTATTTATTTCTGGATTATGCAAGTCTGATTGTTTACTTGTAAAAAAAAAAAAAAACAGCATGAAAAATAAAAATGAAGTGTCCATTTGACTTCAAACACTGAGATTAGTAAATACTTATGTATTACAGTTTTTGTTCGATTGCTAAACGACAGTGAGCACAACTTGAGCTACATGTGCAAAACTCTAACTACAATCTGCACTAGCAACAGTCACCTGAGCTAAACAGTTCACATCATCTGCAAAACTCCTTCCAAGCAACACAACTCTTAACACATGGCTCAAAACAGGCTCAGTGCAGCCAAACACTACACACAACCCTCACTGAGATAACACACACTGTCACTCAGAACACACTGAGAGGAAAAACACTAGCAGCAAACACCAATACAGAAAATAGTCACTTTTCATCTTTACAGTTTGAACTATTTCAGTGACTTCATACAAAGTCATATTTTCTTCAAAGAAAGGAGTGACATTCTTTCACATGATTTATTTACATTTTTAGAACATAACAATTCTTTAAGATAAATGAAAATTAGCAGTTTGCTTCAATAGTAATTTACGGAATTACAGTAATGAGAAAAAAAGGTAGAAACTAAAAGTATATACTGTAATTGGAACAAATAGTTTTCAGGGCAAATCCTGAAATTGCAATCAGCAGTGTTTGAAATCTCTTCTGTTTTGAATGTGTGCTTCACAGTTTTGACATCAGTGTGTTAGCATTTGAACAAAGTGCTGTAAATCCACAGTGTTGTGCAGGTTGAGGTTAAAGTCGTGGGATACGTGTGTAGAGTTTTGAAAACCGTGTTCAAGCAATGAAAAACGAACTAGAGTTTGGTCCACATGAACTGCTTCAGTGCAGACTGCAGTTAGAGTTTTGCACATGTGACTCCAGTTGTGCTCACTGTCGTTTAGCAATCGAACAAAAACTGTATTAGTGACAGTGATTTTGCTATGGTTGCTATAGGGTGTGAATTAGGTGGTTGCTGGAGTCTGTAGAGCCCTCTCAAGTTCCTCTTTCAATGTTTGTCTCTGAGAAAGAGAGATCATTGGTATGGCTATGAATAATCAAGCTAATCGATGCAGATAAATTAGCAGGCTGTCAGACGCTCCACCTGCATCATTTCACAGGCCGTCAGGAGCCATCAACACATTAGTGTCTCTGCTTTGAGAGACGCCACATGAGTCATTAATGAGGCAAGGATAAAAGTTGCTGATGTTGGAAGAACCCTGTACGGCTCTGCTAACAGAATTAAAATCTGAAAACTCAAGTGTGTGTGTGTGTGTTTTGAGCTTGCAGAACAGATCCCGCTCTCAGTTTCTGTGACTATTACTATCTTTAATTGGGAAGTACCATGTTTTATAATTTTTTTCTGAAGAAGATTTGTGCTTGTCTGTCCAAAACTCTAGGGACCCTGTTGTATTGATTGTTAAATTTTTAGCCTTGCCTATAATAACAAATGTAACACAGTTTCCTTCTATTTTTCTTTTTTTTGTTGTTGTTGCATGGAGAAAAACAAATACGATTGCTTGTTAGGAAATTCACACAAGCAACTTTCTTTACATTTAGCCCATGTTTGCCATATTCTCCAATGCATTGATTGAAACCCTGTCTGCTCAGTTAATAGCCAATCAGTGCAATAATAAAAGTGCTCTAGCGTAATTCGTCAAACTTTCCTCCCCTCGCTGGAGAAAAATCACCTTCAACATGAATGTGTGTGATGCTTTAATCCAAGCGATGATAGTAGTAACAGAAGAGTGGGATGAAGGTACATTTTTTATTTTTACAACATCTTTGTAGTGTATTAATTATCACAAACTGTAATAATAATAATAAAAAAGTAGACTTATACTAATAGTATGCATTCATGCCTTAAAGTCTTAAATGGTACAGGAAAATTAGGCTAATTATGATTTCAAGAAGTCTTAAATTTGGGGATGGAAAGAACAGAATTTTTGTGGCTTAGTGTGATGATTAAACTTTAAAAGGCTATTGATTTCATTCAATAAAAACGAGCGCTGCACTTTTCAAAGTCAAGAGAATGAATGTGCATTTTAACTGATCCCGTCTGCTGTTTTTGTTCAGACCAACGCTAAAAATCGATGTTATTTATTAATATATTTAATTGACTGATAATAATTAAGTAAATATGATAATACTTGTGATTCATCCATTTTCTTACATGTGATTTAAAGGCTGAAATGTGACGTTTATCATTTTATCACGTCTATCACCTGACCCTGTTTTTGCAAAAACCTGTATCTGAACTGTAAATCACGTTATTCACAGTCATTTTACAGTTTTTATGTTATCATAGACATACCGTACCCCGCTCATATGGTTTTAATTTTATTTGTGCAGGTCTTAAAAGGTCTTAAATTTAAGCTTGCATACAGTACCCTGGTTTAATGTGTTGCAGGCTCATTTTTGGTAAGAAATAATTGATAAATAATATTGATGATAATAAATAGTTAAATAATAGGCCTACTAGGCTTTTATTTATTTATTTATTTATTTATTTATTAAGCTTCGGTTGCTTATTTGTCTCGCGAGAGTTGGCAACAGTGTAAGACAAAACGTTCACATTTCTACAAGTAGCCTATAACAAGAGACCAAAAAAAAAAAAAAACACCGTGTTGTCCCAAATTGGACTATTCTTAATTTTTTTGGTAATATTTCAGTGTTCATTATAAATGATTTATGCGTGCACATCATTATTTTCATCGCTATTTAGCAGAAAGCAGCTCTGTAGGAGATGAGCTCATAGAGCTTCTTTCTTTCAGGCTGTGAGTGAGTTAGTGTGATTAATTACATCTGCAGATGATTTTATCCCGGAGTGCATTAATTCACTAATAAAGCCTCGATGTCTCAAACGCGACCAGGCGAAACATGAATGCTGAGCAGGGAATTAATGGATTAGCATTTCAGCGTCATCATAAATTAAATCCGCTCGGTTTGATATAGAGAGCATTTTACATCAGGAACTGACTCATCCAATGTGGCCTCCTATATCTGATTATATTTCAGCAGATTGATTATGTGTCATGAATATTTCGGTTTAATACTTGTTGAAGTTACTAGTAAACGTGATTTGTAAATGTTGTCAAAATTGTAAATAGTAGTAGTAGTAGTAGTAATACGTTAAATCGACGATTATTTCCGTATTTTGGCGAACTGACAAAGTTTCTACTGTATTAAACTAGCAGAACTAATCTGCGCGTGCGTCTGCAGTGGCCTCTAGTGGTCAATATGCGCCATTACAATTAACCGCAATATCCACACCTAATGGAACGAGAGTGAATGAATAAATAACCCTGCTGTGCACACTGTAAATCACATAGCTAGCATAACCATGAATTACTTTGAATCTCTATAACATGTTAGATAAAAAATATAATAAATACTGGCCTCAAAGTAGCCTATTGTTTTATATACTTATCTTTATATACTTACTTAAAAAAAAACTTATCAGTTTTTATTAATATTTTGATTTTATATATATATATATATATATATATATATATATATATGTATATATATATATGTATATATATATATATATATATATATATAAAATGTTATCATTTAAAGTTGGCTGATTTAGTAAATTTTGCTTTTTTATTTTATATCTATATTGTTTTAGCATATTATACATTTTATTATTATACTTTTGGTTAATATTTTTAATTATAATTAATTTTTACTTTACATTTTTTTGCATTTTACTTTTGCTTAAAGTTTCAATTCAAGTCTGTTGACACCAGTTCAAATCAAATCTCAAATTTCTTGTGGTAATAGATTTCTGTGCTCGACTTGGTTTTATAACCTTTTTCAAATAAATCAGTTTCATATTTCATATTTTAAGTTCATTTATTTGAGACCTAACTGTTACGTAACTTCAGTTAGTTTAGAATCACAAGCCGAATTCTACTCTTGATGAATGTGATTAAAAGATGTCAGCTCAATAAAAAATATATTCAATCTCCACACATTAATCCTTGATATTCTGAAATGTCATAATGTCAGTAGGGTTAAACTCGAGGTCCCATCTGGGGATGAAAAGAGTGAGTGAGACTGAAAGTGTGTAGCAGGTAAAAAGAGTTTGTGTTCACTGGGTCATAATGATGTGGTAACTGATCTCTCTGTCACCTCCTGTTACCATAGAGCCCTGGAGTACAATTACAGCTGCAGAGACACCTTACACACACACACACACTCAGAGAGACACAGTTTCTGTCCCTTTCACACTCATCTTGAAGCAACTACACAGAACGAATAGTTTCACTGAAGTGTTTTCTGAATGTACAGCTATAAAATGTTTGAGGTCAGTGCTCTTGGTTGATGTTCGAGGGCCGTGTCTCATGTCACACACGGTTCTGGGGTCTCTGAATCCTCATGAGAGGAACCACGGACACAGACACCGGTGAGTAAAACTCCTCCTGTCTCTCTGTGACGTTTATCCTGCCATCATTTTTGTTTTATGCTGTTCATTTGACCTCTGAGAGATGAGATGCATGCAGCTTTGTCGTATGCTTGATGTTTCTGTTTGCATCAATGAATAAACCATGTGCATTGCGTCATTTGGGCTAAATGAAGAGAAGTAAACATCAGTCCATCACATTAATATTTCATTTGTTCACTGCTTAAATATCGAAACTTATTTGTGCTGGGGAATTAAAAAATAAAAAGATCTGCAACTTTATATTCCAAAATTCAGACTTTTCAGAGTACAATCCTGACTTTTTCACTTGCAATACTGAATATCACACAAAACAGTTTGTATATCTCGCTATTTTATTCTGAGTTTATATCTCAGATCTTATATCTTGCAATTCTCTCTTTTCCCTTGCAATTCTTTATATATCTTAATTATGACTATTTCCCTCAAAATTGTGTTTATATCTCACAACTATATTTTTCTTGCAATTCCCAATTTATAACTTACAATTCTGAGTTTATATCTCACCTTTTTTTTTGTTAGAATTCTGAGTTTATATCTCACCTTTTTTTTGTTAGAATTCTGAGTTTATATATTTGCAATTCTGAGTTTGTATCTCTTAATTCTGATATTAAATCTCACAATTAAGATTTTTTGTAATATGAGATATAAACTTGCAATTGTTTAAAAATAATAATAATTGTGAGATAAAAAGTAGCAATTATCTGTATTTATTTATTTTTATTCGATGGTGAAAATAGGCTTTCATATTTAAATGCTAAAGAGCAGTATGACGGACATCTATCTAACATCCTCACCTGGCAGAGAGAGATAAGAGAGCAAACGTGTCTCATTACAGAGATCTCTGGTTATGTGAGTACTGCTAAGAAAGATCTCAACAGATCCTCAGTGAAACTGGAGAATGTGACATTCAGCCTCTTATCAGCACTGAATAATAGCTTTGCATACTGCGCATATGAACACACTATACTTGTATTTAGTGCGTTTAAGTCCTGGGAAGTTGTAATTAGGACATCAGTTCATGTCATTGGTCAGAACAAGATTGTGATGTACCATTTCTACAAAACAAAACAATCTCTCTCTCCCTCTTTCTCTCTCTCTCTCTCTATATATATAGTTTTTGTTGTTTTTACTTCTAAATAATGTTGAATAAAGAATGTGAGATTAATTTAGGGATAGATAAAGAGCAGACACAAGGTTGATCATCTGTATTGTGCATGTGTCGTAAGGCTCAGTGTTCGGTTACGCATGCGCTAAGCCTCATAACTGAAAGGGTTAGTTCCCCCCAAAATTTAATTAGCACATAAATTACTCACCCTCAAGTCATCATAGGTGCATATGACTTTCTTCTTTCAGACGAATCCAGTCGGAGTTATATAAAAAATTGTCTATGATTTTTCAAGCTGGTTAATGGCGCTCAGCGGCTGTTTGCAGTGCATCGGTCCAAAAGAAGCGAAATAAAAAGCGCCCATCCATTAAAGAAAAGCCTCTCACACAGCTCCGTGGGTGGACAAAGTCCTCCTGTAGTGAATTGATGCATTTTTGTAAGAAAGGCATTAACGTTTAACACGTAATAATCAATTAAACCTAGCTTGTGCTCACTGTTGTAAAAAGAAGCAGTTGTTGGCGTTGCCCCGCTCAGAAGTAACGAACGCAGAAGTGCATGGAGAGATCAAAACAAAACAACAGTCACTAATTACAAGTACAAAACAATGTTAGGAAACTTTAAAAAGTAAGGAAACTTTTAAAGCAAGGAAACATTGTTTCCTTTGCTCCTGTTAACAAACTTTATTTTCACAAGACTCACCGGCGCATGTGCAAATTAAACTTCATACGTCATCAGTACAGAGCTGCTTCCATGTGTAACTTTTTGTGCAAGCTACATTAAATTGATTATTAAGTTTTGAATATGGATATTTTTCTTACAAAAACGCATCAATTTGATACAGGACTTTGTTCACCCCCCGGAGCTGTTTTTTATTATGGATGGGCGCTTTTTAATTCACTTCTTTTGGACTGATGCACTGCAAAACCTGCTGAGTGACATTAAACAGCTTGGAAGAGCTAAGACAATTTTTTATATAACTCCGACTGGATTAGTCTGAAAGAAGAAAGTCATATGGACCTAGGATGACTTGAGGGTGATTTATTTTATAGTCAATTTTGGGTGAACTAATTCTTGAAGTAAAACTTCGGTCTTTCGAATCGAATCTAACCCAGACAGTGTTGTGTTTTGTCTCTCAGGTGTTGAGGGTCCCACTCCTGCCGGCGGTCGGTTCGGTGCAGGTGCGGGGGGTTCGCAGTTCTACCGTGAGCTGTGGTTCATTGTGCTGATGGCTGGAGTTGCGCTATTGCTGTTGGCTCTCATACTTGCTATAGTTTTACACAAGGCCCTCAATAAACCACCGTTCACCCGGGAACGGCCGCCCCTCGTACCGCTGCCCCTCCAGCGCCGCAGCCCGAGGGCCATTTACCCGCCCAGCAACTCCTACCTGGTGAGGCCACAACCTCCTCATTTTACATTTTGCAAGTTTTAATAGGCATGAAGACAGCGTGTATATACGAACAGGAATAAATGAACAGGAAACATTCAAACTATGGTGAAAGTCTGAGAAATGGGGAGCATTCACAAAGAAAGAGATTTTGCATTCCATTTATTTTCTATGTAAACATGTCCCTGGAGGACGCTTGTGTATGTTTCAGCCAGGCTAACTAAATAAGAATGTTCTAAGAACGTTTTGCTAACATTCCAATTATGAAACGTATAATGTTCAAAGCTTTTTCGTTTTAGAAACGTTGCCTTACTAGATTAAATACAATACATGTTTTTTACAGAAAACATTAAGGGAATGTTTTATTATCTATCATTTTGCAAACATGAGAAACTTTCGAATGTTTTCTCAACGTTCTGAAATGAGTTATAAGTAATAACATATACATTAGATGAGATGAATGTCCTTTACAGTATATAACAAAGTTTTGAGAACTTGATAACTTTGAACAATTCAACATTCGTTTTATAAATGTTACGCTACTGGAAGAATGTTTGTTCATAACATTGAAAGAACGTTGTCCAAGTTCTGAGAACGTTCTCCATTGTTTTTCTATTTAAACATGATAAATGGATGTTGTCGGAGTGGGGTTATTAGTTCTTTGAACTATTTAAAAAAAATGTGTTTGTGGCCATAATTTATCTACCTTAGGGAATTCTGTTCAATGTCCTGGAACAATTCTTCAACATTTCTCTATTTTGTCCTAAACCGATGAGGCTGTAAGTCACCTGTGATCCTGCTGAGGGTGAGGGGTTTATCTAATGACAGGTTTGTTCCTCACAGTTCGACACGATTCCAGAAACCGTGGGCTCTCCGAACAGCGTCACACTGAAAGCCTTCACCATGCACATGGAGGTCAGACGTTTATTTTATTTAAATGCACGTGTTGCAAAAATAGTCATATTAGTTAGCTTTAACAATAAAATTGTGCAAATGTTATTTTTATATTCATAAAAAAATCTGCACCACTAGCGACACCAAGTGGAATAAATAATGACCCCAAACATAAGTTGTCTCTGCGTAAACAGTAATATGGGAACAGGAGGTGCAATTTTGATATACAAAAAGAAAAGAAATACACACTTGACCTTTTGTTAATGTTTTATTAGATTTTATTTTTATATTTTCAGTTTTCTTTTTAGTTTTAAAGTTTTCATAATTTTGTTATGCTTTTTGTATTTCCTTTTCAAATATTTCTATAGTTTTTCTAAATTTTCATTATTTCCGCTAATTAAACCATTTTTTAAATGGTTTTAGTTTGTCAACAATAGCTCTGTACCTCAACATAAATATAGATCTAAATTAATGTCTATCTAAAATCTAGGCCTAAGCTTTTTCAGATTTTTTGTTAAAAAAAAATGAAATAGTTTAATATATCATTAAATTATACATTTGAATTACCACTTTTTTAAAAGAGAGAATGAAATGATTTAAAGTTTATTTTATTTTAGGTAATGGAAAAATATTTTTATGAATTTAATTTTAGTTAATGATATAGAATTTCTAAAATAAATACTAGATCTAAATTGACAGAAATCTAAAACTTATCTCATTTAGACTTTATTTTAATTTTTAAAAAATATTTATATATTTGTAAATGCATAATATGATACATTTAAAATTCCACTTTTTAAAGGCAAAAATTAAATAAAATTAAAATGCTTTAATGCTTTTAAAAATTATTTATTTTACTAGCTCCATTTTAGTGTGTTCAGAAGCTGTTGCTCTAAAAGTCATTTGAAGGATTGCTGAAGCCTCTTCTCACGTGTGCAGGAGGTGATTGAGAGTAAAGTGATGGAGGACCCTTCTGCTGAAGGTGAAGATGGTTTGGTGACAGTCTCAGGTCTGTACACACAAAACCCGTTACAGCGCAGCGTCAGTCAGCTCATTGACAAGAAAGATGAGGAATCATGGGAGCCACACTTCAGACGCCTCGACAGCGGCCTGGTGAGAACATCACTTACTGCTGTTAGACAACATTTTTTAATTTTTTTCCTGAAATATGCTATTGATGATGTGTTGTATGTTTGTCAGTTTGAAGGTGAGGAGTTTGTGGACACCATCAAAGGCTTCAGCACAGTCAGGAAGGAACACACCATGTTCACCGACACCAACCTTTGACCTTCATCATCAGCACTGTCTCCAAACATCATCTCAGAACGGAGCGGAAAATGAACTGAACTGATCTGTTGCATTGAGAACTGCTCTGGGACTTTATGGACTCGTGATACCAACAGGAGGAAACATGATTATACAGCGGACATTAATATGAAACCAGTATGAACCGATGAATGCATTTTACAGGTTTCATTGAAAGAGAATGATGTGCATCAAATCAGTCGCTGTAGAGATCAAATACTTTAATGGTTGTGGGTGAAATAACTCAACAGGAGAGCCAACGCAAATACAATTACAAATAGAAATTTCACATGTTGCTTAAGTAAGTGGAAATGATAAGCACAGAGCGGTAACAAAACTCTTGAGACATTTACAGTCACACACAGGTGTAATGGTGTGCAAACTACATGGCGATGCTTAGTTAACTGTAAAAGAATAAAGACAATATTTGTTTATTATATGTGCTGTACAGGTTTGCCCCAAATATTTTTTAGAGGGAACATTGCAAGAGCCTACTTCATAATAAAGATATTAAATATACAACTTTTTGCATTGATTTTCGTATTTAAATAAAGATCCAAAATGCCCTCTGTAAAAGCCTTTAATGTGTCAACAAAATCAAACCAGAGTTTTCAGCTGAATTATCCAATATTCAGATTTCTCATCTGGAAAGTATGTAAATGAGTGCATTTTTAAATTAGACAGACATTTTTTAAATAGTGCCTAATTTGTATATGTACTTTAATCAACTGGAGAAATATGGTGATATCCATTCGTTGCAAATTTTTTTTTAATGGTTTTGCCTTAAAGACAATTCATAAGAAAATGATCAGAAAAATGCATCGAGTTATCAGTGCAAAGCTAAATTTGTATTTGATGCAACGCCGTGATAAGGATTTTATACATAAACATTTAAAATATCCACATTTTTAAGAATATAAAATATTTTATTAAAGAGTAACACATATATATACATATTAATTCAAGACAAATGCACAGCGGGTTTAATGAACAGATGTTTTTATTTAAAAACTGCTCTGCTACATACAATGCATTGCTTATAAATTTCTAATTCAAAAGGACCATTCATGTAAAAAATTTGGTCAGAATTAAAAATAAGGTCATTTTAACATACAAAATTTAATGCATTCGACAGGCAGCATTTCATTATTGCTTGTAAAAAATATATAATAATCTCTAGTTGTTATGTGTACCCTGATTTATTGTGCACTCCTAATATTCCTCTGAATCAGGCCATGAGCACCCGACGACGAAGATCTGTAGTTCAACGCTTCACGCAAATGTCATGCTCTACAAAACTGTTCCCTTTTAGACCAACTGAAAGTGCATGCAGCAACTTCTACTTTTCTGAATGCTTTACAAACATAAAAACAATGACTTCCCTTCAACCCACAGAACAGAGACATGCGAGATGTTTTACTCCTCACATGCAGAATTTACTGAGTTTAAAGTAGTAGTTAACTCAGAAATTTAATTAATGGTCCATGATTTTATTTCATGGAACACAAAAACATTAAATTAAATATAAAAGCGACTGAATGCCTTCAAGATGATTTTAAATATGGCACATGATCTGTATGGACTTCTATGCACAAAAGTAATTAAAACTGTTTTCTAAGGGTGAAATAATCCTTTAAACGGAGAAATTGGCTGAAAAACTGTCACCCTACATACATCAACTATTTCTTTAAGGTCGTGCATCTGCAGGAATCAACACAACGTAATCTCAATCTCTCCGTCGAAAAACAACAATCAGATTTGACAGTCACACATACAAAAATATCACCTCCAATCGTTCAACAAAAAACTAATACACTAGAGACAATCTTACAGGACCGTAGTGAGAACAGACAGACGTGTTTATCTCTTTATGTGTGCGTTTTAGCTCTTCATACCTTCAAACAGAAATCCAGTCCAGAGATCTGATTAAAGTCCTTTCTTCACCACTGAGATCTCAGATTCCACAACAACTGGTAGAAAATACTCGTACTGTTCACGCCAAATCAACTCAGTATTAATACTGTTATACAGAGAAGTTATAAAACTGATCGAATAGAACAAAAACTGAGTATGACGATCTATTAACTGGCAATGAAATGCATTTAATGAATATCAGGTTGTTTTTAAGTACCACTAATTCTGTTCAGCATGACTGAACTATTTCATTCTAATATGATAAACCTTTCGATTTTACAGCTACCCACACAAATATTTGTACCAGCCTTTGCTGGAGAGATTGCTTTTAAATCATTGAAATCCATTCATTTCTATGATTTTTAGCCATTAGACTTCCTGAAATCTAATTTAATTTGATGGAAATATCGAAAGAGGGAAACTTGCATCTAGATCTGCGCTAAAACAAACCAAATACGATGCAAACGTGCATGAGTTACAGCAGCTGCACTGTGATAATAAAGTGGAATCTGACAGTAAGTGAAATGTGAATTGCATTAAGAAATAAACTAAATACTGCACTCATGCTCAAACACACAATTACATCTACACATAACAAAACTGAGAAATAAATGCCACTGGCGGGTCAGTTCTGTGCAAGATCAGAGAAGAACATCATCTGGAGAGATGCAGATGATCGGACATCCGGCGAACCGATGAGATTTGCTCGTTTCAGCTCCAGAAACACTACGTGGGACACAACACTGAAACAACAGACAAAGGATAGATCAGTAAAAGCCAAAAATACATTTTGGGGTCAGTAAGGGGTCAGGAATAAGTATGCATTAAACTGATCAAAAGTGCCAGTAAAGAGATTTCAAATAGATGTTGCTCAAAGAAGCCCGTAAAAAAAACAAAAAATCACAATATTATTAGTTTAACTGTATTTTTGATCAAATAAATGCAGCCTTTGTGAGCATAAGAGACTTTCAGAAGAACTGTAGTTGTTTTGATGCGTGTTATTTCCACCACATCTTCCTTATGTGACAAATAATGTTTTCTAGCATATATCACAGAGAAGACAACAAATACTACACACAAGAAAAATCTATTTCACACACACTTGACACCTGATGGGGTTATTTAGCTACTGATTCCTCACACCCTGCCTACCGCTTGTTTGATCTGCTGCCCTCAGGGAGACGGTACAGGTCAACCAAATCACATTCTAGTAGAATGACAAACAGTTTTTTTCCCCTGGGCTATTACGAACTGCAAATACTCATGGTTTTACACACACAAGCTCTTAAATGAAATTAATTCTTAATCGCCCCAAGGCAATAAGTCAAGTACTTTTGCATTCTCTTGTTTTTAAAATAACTATAGATAACCAAAGATTTTTATTAGCTGCTATGTATATGAAAAATGTTAGGAAGACATAGGTGTATATATATACTTTTTATACTATTTTGCACATATTACTGTTTATATTAAATTTTTACATTTATGAGTGAATATTGTTTGTTTGTCTGCCATTGTTTTATGTATGTTGTTTTTATGTATCTTGATGGGTGAGGGAGCACCCCTAATTTCGTTGTACCTTCACAGTGCAATGACAATAAAAGGCTATTCTATTCTATGGTCTGAAGACAAAATGATCCCCAGACATGAGGTAAAAAAAAATGTAATCCCTTTTGGGACATCTTCATTTGAAATAACATAACATACCTTTGAGGATGTAGCTGGTCAGAAGAGCAGGAACTGTGTCACTGTCCTCTCGCATGGCATGAAGAACTAGAGAAACACAGACACAATTATATTCATGTGCAACATTTTACTGATTTATAGAGCGTGCACTATTAATTTAGATTTATTAATTAAATTACTATCACTCTTAGATTACTATTAATTATTTATAGAATTCAAAATATGCACTACCATGATGATTTTGAAGGAAATTACTGTTAAGAGAATGCACTACAGCAAAATATTCTATTTGAATGTATATTAAAATGAAATTTATTCCGGGGATCAAAGCTGAATTTTCAGCATCATTACTCCAGTCTTCAGAAATCATTCTAATATGCTGATTTGCTGCTTTTATTCAAGATTCTTTTAATAAATAAATAGAACTCTTTTAGAGTTAAAAAGAACAGCATTTATTAAGAACTGAGTTCTTTTTAAACATTATAAATGTCTTTCCTGCAACATTTGATAAATTTAATGTATACATTTCTTCTTCAAACTCCAAATAGCTGGTTACATTATATAACTTAAATAATATTTAAATTATAATTGAATATTTTAATGACAATCACCTATACTAATCCAAGATACAGTTTAAAAGATCATGTTAAAGGGATACTCCACCCTAAAATGAAAATGTTGTCATTAATCACTTACCCCCATGTCGTTCCAAACCCATCAGTTTGTCTTTGCAACACAATTTAAGATATTTGGATGAAAACCTGGAGGCTTGAGACTGTCCCATAGTAGGGCTGTGCAATTAATCGCATTCAATTGTCATACGCATTTCGTCAATAAAGCCGGTTCTGTGATTAGTAGTAAATTACCATCACCTGCTTTCAGATTGAGCGGCTTTCACTACACAGAGCCGTAGTTCTCTGACAAGGTAGGCAATATCGCGTTTGAAATCTAATTAGATTCATCTGTGATTATGAGGGCGATTTTGCCCTAATTGTCTGAGAACTACGGCTCTGTGTAGTGAAAGCCGCTCAATCTGAAAGCAGGTGATGGTGATTTACTACTAATCACAGAACCGGCTTTACTGATGAAGAAATAACAGTGTCAAGGTCCAAAGAAAATATATGAAAAGTTGTCAGAATACTTCATCTGCCATTAGACGTGCAATCTGAGTTATATGAAGCGACGGGAAAACGTTTTGTAAGCTAAAAAAACCTGTGTCCTCTGCACCACAAGGATGCGCATCACGCATAAAACCGCATCCTTGTGGTGCGGAGGACACAGAAGAGCATATGGTGATATGGAGTGACACAGAGGAGACCGTTGACAAGGAATTATTGAATAAAGTCATTATTTTGGTTTTCATCGCTTAAAAAAAAAAGTGTTCCTGTCGCTTCATATAACTCCGATCGAAAGTCTGATGGCAAATGAAGTATTCTGACTACAACTTTTCACACCTTTTATGGACACTGTTATATACGAGGCAGTCTATGAGACAATCTCAAGCCTCAAGGTTTTCATCCAAAAGTTATGAGTGATTAATGACTAAATTGTAATTTTGTGGTGGAGTACCCCTTTAAGCACATATATCGGAAGTTCACAGAAATGGCCTGTCCAAAGTATCATTTTTGTACATTCATAATTGGGTCCCCCTGAAGAGATGTTAATAAACAGAGACACACGTTGACTCACTCTTGGTCAGGATCTGCAGGTCTTCTACAGACGGCGCTCTGCTGCTCTTGTCATACGGGATCACCGTCGTCAAATACTGGAAAATAGACAAAGACAATCAAAAACATGCCATTTTTATAAAGTTTTTTTTTTTTTTTTAATGACAGAACATGAACAAGAAATATATCATAATTCTCCGAGAACAGATTTTCCCTGAATGTATTTAACATGGCAAGCTAAATTAGTATTGATATTTGAAAGCATTATGAATTTAGCCAAATTGTTTGGTAATTGAACAGACGAGGGTTTTGCGCAGAGCTTTGGAGATTTCTGCGGCTGGGATTTTTGTGTGTTTTTGATAATGAGTGATTAGCATCCTTACGGTTCCTGGCACATGTGAGCGGTTGGATATCTGATTGCCGCCTGTGGCCTTTATCTTCCTCTTTTTCTTCAGCAGCTCTCGATGTTCTTTCTGTCTGTTCTGCACGTCGATGAGCGCCGAGATGAACGTGTTCTTCACCTCCTTCTCATAGTCCAGCTCCTCCCTCACCGCCAGCTGATCGATCAGCTCCTCGGAGAAACCACGGATCTGTCGCTCCACCTCCTCCAGACGCTCCAGCAGCTCAGACACGCACAGACCACGCAACCCTGAGACAAAACGATTGACTAAAACGTCTGCAGTCATTCAACACAAGCTTATCTTCATTTCTACAGCACTGTTATTTCATAACACACTCGTTTCAACACTACTCTCTGACAGAGATCTGTGTGAACTTCCAATATAACATCCCTCAAAAGTACTTTTTAGTAAAATACACTACAAAAACATGCCAGTGCATGGATTTCATTCTTTTTTTTTATCAACCAAACCCTCAAGACATAGAATACGTGAGAATTTTACTATTTTAATTCCTAAATGACACATTTTGCATTTTCTCTGATGTTTGGTCAATGGTCAGATGGCATGCAAGTAAACAGATAAAACATAAGTGTTTTATTTTGATCGTTTTTCCTACAATCTACAAATATTGTGACTTGCGATTTGAACTGCAATATGACATTTAATCTCATATAAAAACTATATATCTAAAACTATATTTATAATGGATATAATTTTATATAAGATTTAAATTACCTGGGCATCCTCTTAATATAAATAACGAAAAGTAATATAAATAATTGAAGCCACTTGGGAAATCAATTTAACACATCCTTGCTGAATAAAAGTATTGATTTTATTTTATTTTTAAAAGAAAGAAAAAATTACTCACCCCAAATTACTGACCAGTAGTGTATATTGTTATTACAAA